>NC_090732.1:136077670-136153524 GCF_036898095.1 Palaemon carinicauda | reverse complement strand
CCATCGCCAACCTGCGAGTTAGCGCTCACCAGCTCACCACCGATCGCTTGTTGATCCATATCGCCAGCGGTCCTCCTCGCCCATGCGGCAGCGCGTTTCCTCGCCATCGCGCTAACGCTTGCGTTCGCCGCCTCAGACTCGCTCTCTTCCACCTGCCCACCCTCACGACCGCTCGCCTGCGCGACCGCTCGCCCGTGCAACCGCGCGACCACTCGCCTGCACGCCCACACGCCCACACGCCCACACGCCCACGTGCCTGCACGTCTACGCTCATGCTCTCCAATGTTCGCACACGCGCGAACCAACGGTTTTTTCCATCGCGCAGACGGATGGTGTTCCGTCGCGCGAACCTACAGTGTTTCTTCGCACAAATGTCGGCTTATTTCTTGCAGTATCCATTGCTCGTCTATGGGTTATCGCTCGCCGACCACCAGGAATTCCCATCGCGCGAGCTCCGGGGCAATTGCGACCACGATTCCCAATGGGGTTTTCGCAGCATGACCAGCCTGGCGAGTTCTTCGGGAGCGTATTTCCAGAACACTGCCTCACCCCGTAAACACAGAGTATGGCACTTGCAAGAATAGGAGAAACTTAAGGGAGATCTGAGCAACACTCCTCTATTCCTGAACCTGGGTTAGCCCTTCCCCGCCATTCCCTGGAAGGATTTTTGGCGGGGGGGCTTTCCGTTCGAGATTTCTCCATCGGACAAGGGGTGACTGCTTACCTCTTCCTCTGGGAGCTTACCAGGTTCTTTCCCTCCTCGGTTACGGCCCGAGGTTTGGTTCAAGGAAGCTACAGGAAGATCAAGGGTACTTTCCTCCTCTCGAGCTCAGGCACCTTGGCCTTTCGTCGTTAAGTATCTAACTTGCGGACAAGCTCGATGTTGTACCATCTGGACGCGCTGACTGAGGGCTTCCTTCGGGTGTCTCATCTGTGGAGGTCGACGACCTCAGACACCCTTCCATCCTTGAGAAGAGTTTGTTTGTGCCCAAGGACAGAGACTTAGACAGCTGCTGTGCGGAGTAAATCGACTTCCGGTTTCACTCCTCCAAGGCGCTTTCTTCCAGACTCTGCAGGGCTCCAGCGCCCTTTTCTTTCAACCACGTCGGCCTAAGTTATCGGCTACGACAACTGGGACAAGGTGTCCAATTGCAGTTTTCTCCTGTCAGGAACAGATGGCACGGGAGACTCCCCCGGGGGGGCATAGTCCTAAAAGGAGTTCACGAACTCTAGGATTGCAGGTTTTCCGCTGGGAGGATGCTTAAGGTTACTCATCCTAATGACAGCTTCCCGATGCCCATTCCCGCACAATCTCTGTGAGTAGCCAAGGATATCGCGGCCTGCCGTCTCTGTCAGCGAATTCAGTGTCTCTGAACCTCTATGCCATAGCGTCAGCAGAGTTGCCCCGGTTGGGCAGAATGATCCATACCTTAGGCGAAGGTCTTCCTTAGGATCATCGACTATTTCACCCCCGGCCCCCTCAGTCGATCCTTTCTTGTAAGGAAAGATCTGAGAGGGGATGTCCATAGTCGACCTCTCAGCCCTGATCAAGTTTGTCGAACAAACTTCGGCCAGCGTAGACCAGCAGAATCGATCAGACTGGTAATGAGGCGACAGGACTCCTTAAACCCTGGATCGGAAGGACGGGTACTTTCAGTTTCCATTCCATCCATCTTCCAGGGTGCTCGTCGAATTCAGCCTAGACTGCAAGTATTCCTGCTTATGATGCAGTGTGGCTATCCCGCCGTGGCATAGCAGGTTTGTTTCCCCAGAGAACTCTCCCTGCCTTCCTCTTGGCCGCTCAGGTGCAGGCTTCCGCCTCCTCTGCTGTTTGGAGGGCTGGTCAACTCCGGTAGGCTCGGGTTTCGACCTTCTTAAGCGCCGGGACAAGCATCCGGATGCTTACCATGAGTGTGAGCTCATGGTATTTTGCTTGGAGCCTTCTCTTCCTCTGCCTCAACATCTGGAGTATCTGGCCATGATATTGAGTCAACCGCCTTACCACATTGGAAACCCCGCTTCTTGTCCGTCCAGCGAGGTTAAGCAACGTCGGTACTTGGATGGGAGACCACCTTGGGGACGCCAGATTCTGTTACCACATCCTCCGAGCCTTCCTTTCGGTTGACTGTGGCAAGACTGAGGAGAGTCGCAGTACCTGTTCTCAGTCAAGCAGAGCTTTCAGCCCTACCTTGGAACGTTTCCTAGTTCTTCTTTCCTCATTGACCCGTCTATAGTCCGAACGGTCGCCTCAGGATAAGTTCCATGTGGGGCGATCCAAGTTCCGGTGGCTTCAGGCAATGTTTAACCGGACTCCCTGGCCCTATGGGACCAGCGGAACTATTAGACCTGCAATGGGTGTTGACCTATGGAGCCTCTTGATGGTAGTGGATATTCTCGTCCTTTCCCCACATTCTTTATGCGGTTCTCGGACTCGTCAAAGGAAAGGGGGGGGGGGGGGGGGCATGTTCTGGTCCAGGCCTATGGTCAAGACCTGAAGGATACCTCTCCATCATTCAGGCAGGCTTAGGGGCCTTAGTCTGGCCCCTCTTCAGATCCTACAGCTCCTGCCGAGTCGCCCTGTTGCGCGTCGACTTCATTCTAACCAGCAGGGGACGCATTTTCACACCTTCACATCTTGCAGTAGAGATACCGGGATGATTGAGATTCTCTCAATACCACCATCGGCTCTCTCATTCCAGGCAGGGGAATGTTTCTCTCAGACTATCCGAGCAGAGCCTCATAGAGAGAGTGTACCTAGGGGTCTTTGACCTTGGGTAACCAGCAAGTGCTGGTCTGGGGGACCTGATCGTGACAGCTTGGAACCTCAAGCTTCCGCTAGTCTTCCCCCCAGTCTCAGACCCCGAGACTGCATTCTGGTGATGGTGGGACAACTTCGACGCCTGCGTCTTCCCTCCTTTTTGTCTGCGGACAATGGGTCTCAACAAGACCAGGTTGTCTGTCAACCTTTCAATGGGAGAGCTCCACTGGGACTATGCGCAGAACGGTTTCTGGACCCTCTGCTTCCCCTGACGGAACTCCCGGGAGAGCTTCTCCCACGTCGCAGATCTACTCAAGCAACCACGCTGCGACATCTCTCCCGAACCGGGGCGTCGCTTCGGCTTCATGCCTGGAGACACTACGCTTCCTCCTCTAGAAGAGACAACCCGCTACAGTCGCGGTACGGAGGTCGCGTCATCTGCGATAGTCATCCACAGGGGTCTCCCAGGCAAAGTAAAGAGTCTAAGGTGGTTGGTGCCGTGGCAGATATACCTCTTCCCTTGAGGCCTCTTCTCCAGCAATAACGGTCTTATTGCCTTTCGGCGGGAGGAAACTCCTTTCCGCTCTCGGCAATGAAGCCTGTCGCTCAGCCTTTCCCTAACCTTCAGGCTTAAAGGAATAACTTTTTCCTGCCCGCTGGATCTATCCTCGCTCATGCGAAGCTACGATCGTCCCTGCCCTAGTCGGAGGAAGACCTCCAACTTGGAGCATGGCTCGGACTTTTAGTCCTTTAAGAGATCTTCTCAAGACCCTTTTACGACAGGCCTCGGATTGTATTCCGCCTTGGGTCTTCTGCTCACTCAGGCCACGGCCAGTGTGTAAGCAATCTTCTTGGTCTCTTACTACTCCCCCCTTTCCAAGGAAGAGGGGAAGGCAACATTCAGGCTCGCTCCTGAGTTGTTGGCTAGACTCAGAATCTGAGGGTCCCGGCCCTTCGGTCCGATTCATTCAAGATTTCGAGTCTCCATTCTGTGTCTGATGTCCCAAGACCTTCTCTTTCTTGCCAGTAAGGAATCGAGAGGTTAGCGCTGGGAACAGCTGCAGTTTGTCCTCAGTTGCAGCGATTTGGGAACACAAGGAGGACATGGGGGGAGAGTCACCAGTATACCTCTTCAGCCCGGACTCAAGGACATTCATCTCGACCTGTCTTCAGACCCTCCCCCGTCACGTCGCCCTACAGCACGATGTTGGATACATCGCAACGTCCCTCGCCTTCGAGTAATACTACTCTGTGACGCAGGTGCTACAAGCTGGAGTCTGGAAGCGTCTGATGACCTTCGCAGCCCGCTTCCTGCAGGGCGTGACCCACAGGAGTCTCGATACGTTTTCTATCGCTCTGTGGTGGCTACACAACAGCTGGTCTAACCTCAGGCTCCTTTTTGGACAGGTAGCAGAAGGTTGAGGGCATTGTTATCAGGTTTTAGTCTGCATGAACGAAAGAAGTATGTCTGGCCCTTACTTCTTTCTTCATCATCCCTCTACTGGGAAGCAGCATCCTGGTCTCTGCATAGCTGACCTCGAACCTCTGCAGGTAAACCATGCTTCCTTGTGTTCCGAGTATTGAGTCAATATTGTCGCGTCCCCCATACCCTGACGAGGTGGTATTGGGAACGTCCTAACCCAGAGTTCCTTCTGGAACTCCAGGTCAACTGCCTAGGACGGGTCACACTTCTTCCTTCACACACAAGCTTACGTAGGCCACATGGTTCCTTGCGGAGCAAGGAACTTGTGAGGTGCAGGGACTCCTTTTCTCGAGTGCGACTCACTCGGATTCTGAGTCCCCGGGTAAAGCCAAAGCCAGTATGGCTGGGGACTTTCCCCCCTTCCTAAGGGATAAGTCACCCTTTGTAAATAGCGTAGTTTGTATTTCGGTTATGGAACAAATGACAAATTCGAAGATAATTTGTATTTTTCCTAACCATACAAACCTTAGCTATTTACACATATTTGCCCGCCAGCCCTGTCCCCCAAGACAAGTCCTACCTCTAAGTGAAAGCGAGTATTCACCTGTGTGTGAGGGGGAGGAGGGGTAGCTAGCTACCACTCCCCTACCCCCCCGCTAATTAGCGCGGGGGTAATACACAATCGTTAAATTCTAATGGCTCGCCATTTCAGCTACGCTAAAAGTAATACCCTTTGTAAATAGCTAAGGTTTGTATGGTTAGGAAAAATACAAATTATCTTCGAATTTGTCATTTTTGCCCGACAGAATTGTGGGATTTTTATTCTTCTTTTCAATAATATCTTTTTCTCTAATATCGAACAACAAATAAGTAAGAAAAATGTACCTAAAAAGTGTGAATAAGTATGTTTTTGAGTTATGAGCTCCCAAAGATTTGCAACAAATTTTCGCTTCTTTTCTTAAAGAAATCAAGATAATATTATGATGAATTTTATTGTTTATTCCCACATAAATGCACCCTAAACGAGGTATTTGAACCCTCAGTTTACTATTTCTTTGTTATGAGTTGCCAGCGATCTCTCATTGTTGCCAATGTTTTAGTTAGCAGGTTTCAGCTTTGTACTCTTATTCATGTTTCCCTCTTTCTTGGTTCTTTTTTCTTGTTCTCCACTTACTTTTTGTTCTTTCTATCACCTTATGTAACTTTGGCATTGCTATAAAGTTCCAGAGGACGTTGTGAAAGCACAATCTACATACGAACTTCAAGTAAATAAACACATGCATTATAATTTCCATATGTCTTTGGAAACTTTGCTGATGTTCTCGTAGCTGGTAGTTTTCATTTACCTACCCTCTACCAATGCCTTTCATTTCTGCCAGAATTACGATATTTCGAAACAAGAGTAAGAGAGAGAGAGAGAGAGAGAGAGAGAGACCAACCATTATTTGATTCTAAGAGAGTTGAACATTGGTATTATAGAATTTGTATAAATGGCAGTCTTAAATAATTCGAGAGAGAGAGAGAGAGAGAGAGAGAGAGAGAGAGAGAGAGAGAGAGATACAAAAATAAACATAACTATGATTCTGTCAAACTCAGTCATGCAGACGACGCAGTAAGGATGACGTCATAATCTAAAGGACCGCTATATCATCATTGTTTGGAAAAATGTACTATTTGTTCTTTCATGACCTTAGGTAACATTGGCATTGCTATAAAGTTCCGAGAATGTTGTGAAAGCAAAATCTACATACGAACTTAGAGAGAGAGAGAGAGAGAGAGAGAGAGAGAGAGAGAGAGAGAGAACTACGATTCTGTCAAACTCAGTCATGTAGACGACGCAGGAAGGAGGACGTCATCATTTAAAGACCGCTATATCTTCATTGTTTGGAAAAATTATTGACTAATTGTTCTTTTAATGACCTTAGGTAACATTGGCCTTGCTATAAAGTTCCTGAGGACGTTGTGAAAACACAATGTACATACGAACTTCAAGTAAACAAACACATGCATTATAACTTCTATAAGTGTTTGGAAACTCTGGCTTCTGTTCTCGTATGAGTAGATTTCGTTCAACTACGCTCTACCAATGCCTTCCATTTCTGCCAGACGTACGATAGCCCGAAACATAAGTGAAAAATCGCTATAGATATGCAAAAATAACACACAAAGATGATTTTGTCAACTCAGTCATGCAGACGACACAGTAAGGTTGACGTCATCATTTAAAGACCGCTATATCTTCTATATTTGTAAAAATAATTGGCTGCAACTTCTGGGGAGCATGTACGATATGTTTACGTATACATAGAAGCAATAAAACGATTTTCGATTTCTGAAAGTTATGTCAAAACCACATGGCGGACGGTCCCCTTAAGCGGCCAAGCGCGAGCGTCTTTTTTTCTGGCGCTCGACAAGTGCCAGGCAACTGAATGTGATGGCGCGCACCAGGCGGCTGAGTTTGATGGCGCGCGCCAAGCAGCTGAGCATGATGGCGCTTGCCTGGTGGCTGAGCGTGATGCCTCGCACCAAGCTAAGCGTGACAACAACAGAGCGTTGGTCATCGAGCGTTCAGCAAGGCTAGCTACTAACGCTGCTGTAAGAGTTTGACTCGATGTTTGTAACATAGTGCAACTTCTTGGTTTCTCTTGTTCGATTATCGACCGTTCTAGACGCGATCGCATAGTTCTCGAGCGTCTGAATCGCGAGCGTTATTGTTCTGAAAGTCACGGGACGCCGAGCGTAAAGAGCTTGCATGCATCAAGCTTCACGCAGTTGAACTTGACGTCGAGTGTCAAGCAATTAATCATGACTCCCGAACGCCAAGCAGTTGCGTGTCGTCGAGCATCAAGTAATTGAACATGACGTCGCGTGTCAAGCATAGCTCCAAGCGTCTGAATCGTGAATAGTATTGTTCCGAGAGTCACATGACGCTGAACGCCAAGCAACTGGCATCTGGCTTCCAATAGTAGGACTTGATGTCTACTTGACCATGAGAGTCTAGCGTTGGAACATTGTTACGCCAAGCGCTATACAGTATTAAGAAATAAATATTAACTAGAAAGATATTATGTCTCAGACCAAGGCCTGCTTGAACTAATTCTTGGTGTCTGTGGGAGAGCGAGAATTAAACCTCTATAGCATTGAGGTCAGAATTCAGGACCTTAAGGAGTTGACTCCTAGGAAACAAGACATCTCTACCTAGGTTAGAGACTTGTAGGAGGAAGGGAATGACTTTCAGAAACTCATGAGAGTTTCTTCTGAAGAGTTTCCATTTTATTTTGTACCTGCTGCTCCTCGTCCCGCCTTCAGAGTTTTTCGCTAAGGAAGACGTCGAAGGAGTCTCTGTTTAATATTTTTATTATTATTACTAGCCAAGTTACAACCCTAGTTGGAAAAGTAAGATGCCATAAGCCCAAGGGCTCCAATAGGTTAAGATAGCTCAGTGAGAAAAGGAAATAAGGAAACAAATAAATGATGAGAATAAATTAACAATAAATCATTCTAAGAAAAGTAACAACGTCAAAAAGACAGTGCTGATAGGGCAGTGAAATAGCTCGTCCTCAATGCAGCATAAAGAACCTAACTACAGATGTTGGTGCAGCAGCACGTTCAGCTGCAACAGCAGGAAGTGCATTAGGGCTTTTGTGAGAGAAGGCAGTGTCCCTTTTTGCTGTGTATGTCCTGTCAGGATGTCAGAAGTTGGCAAAGCTTTAGTTCAGACTGATACGGATCTTGTTCCTTAGTCTGGTGTTACGGTACAGGCACCGCCGCTTCCGCCAGAGTGGTTTCCGACTGCTGAAATGCGGAGTGTTATGTAAGCGATGAGGAAGGCGAGTTCGCGATCGAAGTTTTCTACACCGGTGTCACTTAATGTTGATTCTAATTGGACTATGCTGCTAGCATGAAGCAGTGGCTCTCATCTTTTATGCAGTCTTATCAGCCTGCTGTTAGCAAAGCGATGGTTCGTCATGATTCTTGATCAGGACGCGTTGTCGCACAGCCGGCCTACCAGCAAGCTAAATGTTGAACAGCGTGATAAGGCTTCTATATCCCATTGAGTGTCTGCTTCTCTTGATACCAGACATCAAGTGGCCGAGCATTGAGATCCCTTGCATCCAGATTTCCGTAGATACCGATGTCTCGGATGCGATGAAGGACATCCATCTAGACGAGAGAATGTCAGAGGTGTCAGAAGACACAGAAAAGGACCTTCTTGCGGGAGGTCAGGAAGAGGAGTCTACCTTGGCTCCTGATCCGAAGAGGATGAAGTTGAATTATTTCTGTTTCGTCGGTTCCAGCCCCAGACCCAGTGCCCTCTACATCCTCTGCTCCACACCATCTGATGAAATGGGGAAGACTATGTCTTCCCTCATGTCAATGATGGAGAGGTTTCAGAAGCAAAGTGAAGAAAGGGTAGCTGCATTGAGGAAGAAAATACATCAGCTTGCAGCGTCCCGTGGGTCTCACGAGAGACTCAACGTGAAGGACCTTCTTCATGTTCTAACGTGAACCCGTGGAGGCATGCAGAGTACATGCTTATGACAAACGGGAGGCTATTTATCTCAGAAAAGCTGGGATCCGTCCTTACCGAAGATGTTGACTTTTAGCTTAGCTTTGAGTCTTATCCAGACTGCTTTGTCCGTCTGAAGGCGGAACCTGTGTCGAAGGAAGAGACGGAACCGAAAGAAAAATCTATTTCTGGGCGAGGGACCTGTGTCGCCCTGTGAAATGCTCCTTATAGCACAGTTTTTTAGGTATAAATACTGCTAAATATACCAGAGAAAAAAGTTGCATGGAATGCCAGGAATACAGTGAACCCTCGTTTATCGCGGTAGATAGGTTCCAGACCCGGCCGCGATAGGTGAAAAACCGCGAAGTAGTGACACCATATTTACCTATTTATTTAACATGTATATTCAGACTTTTAAAACCTTCCCTTGTACGTAGTACTGTTAACAAACTACCCTTTAATGTACAGAACACTTAATGCATGTACTAAGGTACCCTAAACTAAAACAGGCACAAATATTAAAGGCGACTTTATATCATGCGTTTCCTAAACACGCCAAAAAGCACGATAAAAAATGGCAACCAATGTTTTGTTTACGTTTATCTCTGATTATAATGAAGAAACAAACGCATTTACACATCTGTGTATAGGTTAGTTTCTGCATCGATTATATTGATTATTCAGTACAGTATGTTGATTTGGTTATTACTAATGTTTTACTTAATTTTTCTTAGGACTTCCAAATGAAATGTTTTTCTTTATGACGGCGTCATAAAGTAGGCTCAGTAAACAAACTAAGGAATTTAACGCGCATGATGAAAGTGATAAATAATGATATTACAGTAAAAGCTTTAATAAAATATGTTATTACAAATATTATTTACCGTATCTATATAAAATCATACATACGTAGCAAAGCAGGAACACAATCTACGAGAGAGAGAGAGAGAGAGAGAGAGAGAGAGAGAGAGAGTTGTTTTACTACGTAAATGTAAATTTTAAACAAAAAAAAAATAGCCCCATTTCATAGAAAATAGATTACAAATATTTTACTTTATCATATTACAGTAGTCTGTATAATACTGTAAAGTTCAGTACAGTATGTTGTTGTTAAAGTCGTGGCGATGAAATTCTCACGAAACAAAAACACGCCATTTGAGTACAACAGCTGATTCTCTCTCTCTCCTCTCTCTCTCTCTCTCTCTCTCTCTCTTCGTGTTATACAATACTTACATTTAGATGAAGAAACTAAAATTAGTTTTTTCAGTGTCAATTAAATACGAAACGAAATAATTAGGCCGAATCTACATCCATTTCAATCATAGCTAAAAATACGGCATCCGATTTCATCAGCAAACCACTATTTTTTGGGAAATATCATTTTATTCTAGAAAATTGCCACTCTTTAAATAGTTAATTGCACATTAAGAAAGCGTGTACTTTTGTTTTTAAATTTCGGGTTTGTTTTAAAAATCGAGTATTGTTGACTTCTTTTTTTTTTTACTTTTGGCTGTGATTAGATCAGCTGTCATCTAGCTGCCGCTCTTGAGTGTGTACGAATACACTAACAAAAGTATCATTTATACCATTTCTTAACTTATTCAAACCGTCTACAGTATACAGTTGATATTACATAAGCACCAATGTGTTTAACCTATCAAATTTTTTGTTTATTACATTTAAACTCCCCTCTCTCTCTCTCTCTCTCTCTCTCTCTCTCTCTCTGTGGGCTACTTTTCACTACCTCCCATTCCTTACCTCTCTCTATCTCTCTAACAAATGATATCTTTGTTGCTCCTCAAAGTTTTATTTATATTGAAAATCAATCACGATTCAATTTTCCTTACTTTCTCCAATCTCGCACCATCGGTCACATCGCGGTATTTTCGATATTTCTGGAAAATCCGCGATATATGTATATACATGGGTTATGAAAAAAATCCGCGAAGTGGTGAATCCGCGATGGTCGAACCGCGAGAGTAGCGAGGGTTCACTGTATACCCAGCTCGCTCACTCTTATAGGGTGTTGGTATAATAACTGGGCCGTGTTAAAACCACTATCAGAGGTCCCTTACCAATTAGTCTTCTCCTTCCTCAACATCCCCCGTTACTACGCGGTGCCGTTCTTTACGGCTACTGCTCCCCCCCTACATCTACCACTATCCATGCTTCTCCCATCATTCCTCCCTAGCACCAGCGAAGGTTCAGACGTGTTTTTCATAGCTCTGTTTTTTTTTGTGTGTGTGTTTTTGATGTCAGATGTTTTGGAGATCCCTGCTCCCAAGTTGAGTATTATATTTGTCTGTTTGGGATTTCTAGGTAGCATACACATTAATTTAGTAACCTTGTTGGTTTTTATCGCAGCCGCTTTGTTGACGTTCCCTTACGGGTGTGTACGCGGCCATTTGGTGTCGCTTCCTCGTGATCTCGTTGTTTTGTCCGACTTTCAATTAGTTCCTCATACTAATTGTAGTCTCATTTATGTGTTCTGGACATATAATTCAATGTTTTGGCAGGATTTTGTCTTTTATTTAGGCTATTTGGACAGTGTTAGTTAGCCTACCTGGCCGCGGCAGTGTAGGGCTTCTGGTCGGTAGCCTTTTATGCGAGAATTCATGGTTTTTTAGTTTTTTTACGGGGAATCAGCACGTGTTTTGCTTAATTTTAGATCTGCCTGACCAGGTCGGTATTTTACCCAATTTTGGAGGGCTAGTTTTTGTTTAGAATGGTATAGTTTTACTCTGAGTAACTATGTCCTTTCTTGATCATTTACTTTTCAATTATCTATTATCTTAATTGGGCAAATTTATAGTTACACACTTGTTTCCCACCATTATCCCAACATGAAGGTGTTGGTTGCCTGATGCATCCTCTCCAATGCCTTCTGTCAAAGGCATCCTCTTCCGCCAAACTTCTTCTCTCCCCTTATTTTACTATCTAATTCTCTGCCTCTCTCTTGATCTTCTCCCCTAACAGGTTCTTCCTAAGCCCTCCTCACTCTCTCCCACCTTTTTTCCCCAACATGTACCCACACCATTTCAGCCGTAACACTTGATCACCTCTGTAATCTTCACTACGTTTGCTAAATTCATTCTTCTTATTTCATCATTTTCCAATCCTTCAAGCAGAAATATTCTTATAATCCACTTCAGCATTCTCATCTCTGTTCTCTCAAGCTTTGCTTCCTCTTTTTGTCTTTGAGCCCACGTTTCCGATCTCTACATTATTATTGATCATATTACTGTGCTGTAGAACTTGACTTTTAGCTTGATTGGCATTTTTCATCACATACCACTCCTGCTTCCTCCCTCCACTTTTCCCCAGCTGCTTTTATCCTATTCTCAACGTCGGCCTCACATCCTCCCTCCTGTCTTATAGTAATTCCCAAGTATTTAAATTGTTCTACCTGTTCCTCCCTTATTTGCATGGATAGCTATTCTGTCCGTATCTTCCTTACTTCTCACCTTAGCTTCAGTCTTATCCAAATTTATGGTTACACATTCTATACTGTACATAGCTAGACATGGTAAAAGTCTTACAGGGTCTTGAATCATTCCACCAGGATTAAATACTTGTTGAATATTGCCTACCAAGTATTACCAATACCTCAAATATTATTTTGGCTACAAGTGGGGTAGTTCCACACAGTATTGAGAAAAGAATTGCCTTTGGTTTAACATGGGTTTCAGGTGCAATGAGGATGTATGTTTTCTCTGGCCTAGAGAGAGTGCCATAAAGATAACTGTTTCTTAGTCCTTTCTTTGTGTTGCCTCAGAGACTTTACGTCATTTTCTCTACTTTGATCTTTCACCTTTTTAAACTAAAATTAAAAATTTAATCAGAATAAAAAGAGAAATCAACTTTTTCCCTCAATGATGATACTCCAAAGGAATTCTTGACTGCCATTTATACCAGAGATGCATATTTGTCCGTATTATCATTATCACGGTAGTAGTAGTAGTGAGGTCACAATCATGACTGAAAGCAGTACCATTCTTAGAAAATATGGGATAAGATTTTTTTTTATTTTAACAGGAACTCTAACCTTATCTACACAAGCCATATGAGAAAGATTTTTTAAGATGAGTGGAGTATCTACTACATTCTCAGGAAATGGACTACAGTACAGCCCTTTTTAATATACAGTATATGACATAAATGATAGTCTGATAATTGAAGATGGAGCAGAATATGCTCGATAATTTACCTCAGACACCCTCAACTACTAATGTTTATTCTCCTCGAATTTTTCCCAAGATCTGTATGTATATAAGGAAGTGTGAAATACGTTTACATGAAATACATTTTATTTGTGTCATCTGGATAAATGTGAAAGATTTCTTTTATGCTTTTCAAGTTTTACAAATTTATGTAATATACTAATGCTGTAATACAACTGCCAACTTTATAAAGTTTAAGCTATTTTAATTCTGATTCAGCATGTTCTAAGGAAAAATTTTGAAGTCTCCCTAGCATTAGCTATGTTTAAACAATGAACTTGTGATCGTGTTGGAAAGCTTAAAGTTTTCATGACACTATCATTGATTCTTAATAGGGATGATTTTACTCTGAACACCCACATCTAAACTCCACAAAATTAAATTTTTCTTAAAAATAAAAATTAATCATGATGCATGGTTCATATATTTTGTAGCAAGGATGCACATAGAATACAACATGTAACTACCTTAAAATGTCTCATTACCTTTTGTTAATGATGTATCCTGTCATGTAATACCGTATGTATTATATGTTAACTTCACAGAAGTTATAAAGTTTTGCTATAATTTCAGGTCTGTGATCGAGTTATCAAGAATTTAAATGACAACTATATAGAGGACCTTTTCCAAGAATCAAGTGTCACCACTCATACACATCAGAGGCTGTCTGAACTGCTGTCTTCAATAATTAAGTCCCCTTTGGATGGTTCACAGGTAATTAACATTGCCATCTTTGTATATCTATCTCACCATGTATTACTGTTATGAAACAACTAGAGAATAAATGTCTGAAGGCCATATCATAGATCACATATAGGCTTAATGCCTTTGGTGTGTCACAATTTGAAGTATGATATAGTTTTTGTTATTTACTATCTCCAATTACTGTATGCATTTTTTCCTTTTTATTCTTTGCTAAGCTCTATATATATCCCATTTCTGTTATAAAATTTCTTTATGTTCTTACACAAATACAAGCCATTTGCTCTATATTATGGATTTATTGTTCTTGCATAGCTCGAAACTAGTCATAAACATTTTATGCAAGGTAAATAACCCGCTGCTAGTTAAGGGGGCCTGGGAAGCTGTGGTAGACCAGTCATCCCGCTCACACACTCATCTAGTATATTGATTCAGTTTTGTTTTTGGCTGGGTGGAGTGCAGATGTACCATCTCGCTCCACCGCTAATACACTAATGAAACTGGCTGTGAACAAAAGTATTTTACGGGTGAGCTGGTCAGTAGACAACAGAAAATAAGTCTGAAAGGGACTCATTTCCTTGACAGCGATGAACTCCCGACTTCTTTTGCCAGTGGTTCATTCCCTCCCCACAGCCTCTGCTTTTTTGTCTTCTTCAGAGGACTAATGAACAAGAGTGTCGATCGTCGACTCCTGAATAACCCTCTGTTTCGGAGGGCCCAGGTACTTCCCCTAGCAAAGCGGCGGCACCTATTACCGTAATGTAGTCTCCTCTCTTGTTACTTGTGTCACCTCTTGCCTTTCTTGGGGGGTTTTGGGTCACCTGCTCGAAGCTTGGCTTAGTGGTGCTGCAGCACGGAGCACAGCAGGAGCGCACATCTACCTCTGCAGGGGCTGGCTACAGCTTTCTCCCACCTAGAACCTTTGGAATGGAGTCCCTCCGGAGTATCTCGTGCCCTTAACCATAGTGTCCTCCGCAATTCCTCTCCTCCAGAGGGGTTGGTGGCAGGCTCATGATCCCTCCTGGGAGAAAGTGCCGTGCAAGTTTAGTGGGTTGAATGTGCACATCAGAAGAAACTTTCTTTCTCCATCTTACCTTTGCAGGGGCCTGGCCTTGGTCTTTTCCCCCTTACTTCTGGAGTGGTGTCCCTCTAGCAGGTCTTGTGTCCCTTGAAGAGGCTCCCACAGTAACATATCACCCCCGAGGAGATGCTGACGGGTCTCCCCAGAGTCCCGGCCTGGCTTGCGATACCCCAGTATGAGGATGCCATATGATCTCGGTTAGTCAGCTGAGCTTGCTCAGCATGCTGGGCACACTCAGTGACTTGAATTTGTTCAGCATGCTGAGTTTCCTCGGCAAGAGAAATGCGTTCCCTCTGTTTGTCCACCCCAGGAGGAAGGTCGCCCTTCTCGCCAATGCAAAAGAGCTTCCTCTATTGAGTGATCTTCCCCTGTAGTTCCGTGTTAGCAGGCATTAGACTTGTCTATGCCTTGCTCCAGCTCTTTAGAGTTGAGCTCTTCGGAGCACACAATTGGTGATGCCTACCGTCTCTCCCTGTCGTGCCCTAGAATGTATGAACGAATGATTTGAAGTTTTCTGGCATCCTAACAGCGAAGGTCATTGATGCCGTTATGGCACAAGGAGCTCAACGAGTCGTGCGAGATATAACCTTTTGGAGTTATTGCCTCAGGCCTCTACTGTACTTCCTACGGGATAGAGCCAGCTTGTTCTGACATTTATGATTGATGACACCACTCGTTCACAGACAAGTCCTCTCTGTCTTGCTTGTTTCCATCTGAGCTTGCTCCTCCTGCAAGTTCACTTCAGCTTTCCTAACAAGTGATTGCTCACAGGTGTGCACCGATACACACTCCTACTGCCAACTAAGGTTTGGTCGCTTCAAAAGCTGTGTAGGCTATCTTGTGGGCGCACGCACTCTCCCAAAGATGTTTACGATTCTACGACGTGAACAATCACTTTTAAGTAATGAAATTGTGAGTTAATGCGCACACATTTATTCTTTGGGCGAGCTCCTACTGCCGACGAAGGTCTGATCGCTTCTCCAGTTGCTTGTGCTACTTCGCAGGCGCACGCTCACAAACATGTTCATGATGCTATGACTCGTGAATGATCACTAACTTTTGGGGCAGTGAAGTTGTTTATCGACTCACACGCAAATATTCTTCCCTCCTGGGCGAGCTTCTTCTGGCAACGAAGGCTGTTTGCTTCGCCAGCTGCATGCTTTACCTCGTGGGAACATTCAAACTCGTGAGGAGTAGCTAGTGCTAGCTATCACTCCATCCAGAACCTACTGATGTCCCTTCGTTCATGAAGGATGCACTTGTGTTTAGCCAATTGAAGCTGTGAATTATGCAGTTTTGAACCCTGTCCCAAAACATCAAGGGCCCTCTCTCTCAGCCGATGGTCATATCCCTTGTGTGAGTCAGGTTCTCCAAGGAGCCCCTACCTCCTCGTAGAATCCAGGCATAGGAGGTTTGCCTTCAACTGGGCTCCTCCTTCATCCCTGTCAGATCCTCCTTAAACTTCAGATTGTACATATAAGTACTCAGCCTCCAAGATTTTGTAAGGTCTTTTGCTGAACAACTGAAGCTTATCCCAGTTAATCCGATCAGAAAATCCGAGAAAGGATTCACCTTTCCTTAAGGAATACCTTTCTCCTGGAGAAGGAGGTCTCATTTATGAACAATTATCGATTTTCATTAATCAGTTCATGTGTCAGGGATCATTAGTTCTGCTCCCAGAACTTTTTTCTGCCCTGGTGTACCCCATGACAGACTTTACTTCCAGTAGGCACCTCAGAAGAGGACAGCCTTTCTTCTTGTCTCCTCTGTAGCCAAAACCCGGGAGTGCAAGGAGAAGGGACTTGCTCTGTAAGACTTGGTTTCCTAGATGATCTTTACTCAGGGGACTTGGTCTGCCTGGTAACACTTGTGTCTTGGGCAATTCCTCTGAGAGTGGGAGTTTTGCTGAGTTTTGATACTCATTTAACTCTATAGGTTGGTTAATGGTCAGCAACGATAATCTGGAGCTTCCCATTACCATCATAGAGTTCGACTCTGATATCTTGGAACATTTACCTTTTTCAGGAGTAGCCTTTTCTATCTGTGTTTTTTGGTCCATGGACAGACATATGCAAACAACTGCCTTCCGGACAAGTTTGATTGAAGCTACGTTTCAACCTTGTCTTTTGGAAGCAGTTGCTTACGACCGATTGTCTGCTTGGCGGCAATCAGCTTTGGAGGTTTGCTTTAGTACCTATGTCTGCTATAGAGATAGCTGGTTATTTCGGTTTTACTGGTCCGTGGGCGAACATATGTGAACAATTCCCATCCTAGCGATTGCGTGGGGCCAATGTTTCATCCTCGGTTTCTAGAAGCAGTTGCTTGCAACTGATTACATGACTTAGAATAGATCCTGATTATTATGAATTTTATGTTCTGTCTTGAATATTGATAAACAAAAATAAAGTTACTTAACATAACTTACTCATAAATGAAGATCTATTTGCTCAATAACTTGCTTCTTTTGCTTGTGTCAGGCAAGGTCGTAGCTTCTCCATCCACACAACTCTCTCTCTCTCTCTCTCTCTCTCTCTCTCTCTCTCTCTCTCTCTCTCTCTCTCTCTCTCTCTCTCTCTCTCTCTCTCTCTCTCTCACACCATTGTAATACATAGTTTGTGACTCGTGGAGCTATACAGATGCCCTTGTTCACAATTTCTTTTACATTAAAATGCAATAATTATCAAAATTTACGTTAACACAAGAGAAACACTGTATTTTCATGTAGGGAATAATGTTTATGGTTTATTGAGTTACTTTTACTAATTACCCTGTAACTATGAAAGTAAGAGGAATTTTGACAAAATATTTCGTATACGCATTCTCCATTGCCACACGAAGCTCAGTGAATTTTTGGGGGATTTTGTATTTTTCTTCCTATACCCTCGTATATTGGCATTCCGGCCGGTCCACTTAAGCCTCGCCCTTAGACTCAAAGGAATGGACATTTCCTCATCGCTAGAACTTTCCTGACTCCTACGGAGTTACAAACTTACCTGTCCTCAGTCTGAAGTGAGACCTCCCCCAAGGAACGTGGTTCGAGTTCTCAGGTCTCTAAAGAGACCTCCCTATGAACCATTATGCCAGGCAACAGATCGCCACCTCACTTGGAAAACAAGTGTTGCTACTAGCTTTGGCTTCGGCCAAGTGAGTCAGTGAACTTAATGGTCTCTCATATGACATTGCCCATTCAAGGGGATGGGGAGAGGTAATGTTCGGCTTCGTCCCTGAGTTTGTAGCCAAGACTCAGAATCCGGGAGTGGTGGATCCCCAATTCCACTCCTTCCGGATTTCAAGTCTCCGCTCTGTAACCGATGACCCTGATCATCTCTTACTATGCTTATTGAGGAGTTTGAGGCTTTACCACAAGAGAACAGCCGCAGCCCGTCACTGCGTATCTACTTTTCGTCAACACAGGGAGAAACAAGAGGAGGGTCACTAAAAACACCATCTCTGCCTGGATTTGCAAGGTCATAGACCATGCCCTGAATCCGGACCCTCCTCCTTCACGTCGCCCCAGAGCTCATGATGTCAGGGGCGTAGCTACGTCACGGGCATTCAAGAGAAACTTCTCTTTGACGCAGGTTCTACAGGCTGTGGTCTGGAAACGTCGGCATACGTTCACAACCCACTACCTGCAAGATGTAACCCACAGGAGGCTCGATACGTTCTCTATCGGTCTTATGGTGGCTTCACAACAGCTGGTATAATACCTTAAGCTCCTTATTGGACAAGTAGCAGAAGGTTCAGGGCACTGGTACCCTGTTTTAGTCTGTAAATGGAAAGGTTTGACTGGCTCTTATTCTTTTCTTCAACCTCGCCTCTCTTGGGAAAAGCAGCATCCTGGGTTCACTGCACAAGCTGACCTCAAACCACTGCAAGTAAACCATGTTTCCTTGTGTACCTAGTATTAAGCGAATACTGTTGCGTCTCCATACCCTGGCGAGGTGGTATTGGTAAAGTCCTGGTTACAATAGTTTTTGCTGTAAAGACTCTGAATAACTTTTACCTGGACAGTCACACTTCTAAACATCTCAACACACACCTTGTGTAGGCGGGGGACCTTGCGAGGTGAAGGGTCTACTTATTTTTGTACAAACCTATTCAAAATAAGGAGCTCCCAGGTAAAGCCAAAAGCCAGTTTGGCAGGAGGTCCAGCCTCCTGATGGGTGAGTCACCCCTAATAAAAAGTGTAAGTTTGTATTCCAGTTATGGACCAAATGGCAAATTCGTAGATAATTTGTATTTTAACTAACAATACAAACCTTTAGCTATTTATACAAACTTACCCGCCAGCCCTATCCCCCTTGAAGTCCTACCGCCAAGCAAAGGGATCTAAATTACAGGTGTGTGAGCGGAGCGGTAGCAAGCTACTCCCCCTACCCCTGCTAACTAGCGGAATGGGTAGTTAACCCTCGCTAAAGTTTGAATGGTACATCCTTAAAGTTCTGCTAAAAGTAATTCCCCTTAATAAATACCTACGGTTTGTATCGTTAGGAAAAATACAAATTATCTACGATTTGTCATTTTAGTTAAATACATCATATTTTACTGTAAATATTAGGTAAAGTAAACAACGAAATAGCCTAATGTAAATTACGTTGTACATTATGACAGAAATGGATCACATTGAAATTAATGTGATCCATTTTGGATATCATAATGCATACTACTAAAATATTTGTTTGTAAATTAGTACTGTAATGTACTGCTGGGTAAAGTATACTGTGCTCTATAACACAGTAAATAAATTTAATTTAGAATAAGGAATGGTTTACTTTACTGTACCTACAAAAAGATTATCACGATTAACCATTGTGTAGCCACACACACACACACACACTCTCTCTCTCTCTCTCTCTCTCTCTCTCTCTCTCTCTCTCTCTCTCTCTCTCTCTCTCTCTCTCTCTCTCTCTCTCTCAGCAGAGGTTGTCGTCTCCTCCCACGGTTGATCCTCCTTCTGTGGGCACATGCCCATCGGTTGGACTTCTGGCCCCCATGACCAACGCTGAGGACGTTGCTACTCTACCAGGGGTATTGGAGGAGCAGAGTCCGTGGCAAGTTCTCCTCCAGGGGAACACCTAGAAAACCGCTTTTGGGCAGCAGTCTCCTTATGCTTACGCTTCTCCCCCAAGGGTTGGGGCAAGGGGTTGTCCTAGGTGATGTTCTCCTTTGGTAGAACAAACCTCTCCATCGGGAGAGGAAGCCTTCGAGCTTGAGCACTCTCCTCCGGGAGAGGAAGCCTTCGAGCTTGAGCACTCTCCTCCGGGAGAGGAAGCCTTCGAGCTTGAGCACTCTCCTCCGGGAGAGGAAGCCTTCGAGCTTGAGCACTCTCCTCCGGGAGAGGAAGCCTTCGAGCTTGAGCAGTCTTCCCTGGGAGAGGAAGCTTTTGAGCTTGAGCAGTCTCCGCCTCGGGTGGTTTCTGCCAGTTGTTCCTCTTTGAAGGTTCGTCGGGTGGAGGAGTTTTTGACCCCTCTTTACCCCAAGCGTGTTCTTCCCCCTACGGTAAGGAGACGCTTCTTTGAACTCTTTGGTTCAAATCATGATGTCCCTTCGGGTCTCATGACGGCCGCGCATTGGGCTCGCCTGATCCCTGGCCTTTGAGCTCCCGTTGCTTTGAGCCTTCAGGCTCTTGCAACCCGGGACCTTCGGGTACTTGTCTCGTTAAGTTCTCGGGCTTGTGGAACCCTGAGCCTTTAGATTCTGGTTTTGTTGAGTCTTCAGGCTCACATTGAGATTTGGGGCTCTCGTGACACTAAATCTTTGTGTTCCCGTTACGCTAAGCCTTCAGGATCTCGTAACACGGAACCTTCGGGTGCTTGTCCCGTTGAGTATTTGAGTTCTCATGGTCCGGAACCTTCGGGTTCCAGTTGTGGTGAGCCCTTGGGTTCTCGCAACAACAAGTACGTTGAGCCTTCAGGCTCTTGTGCCACCCGTTACGCTGAGCCTTCGGGCTCTTGTGAATGGGAGTCTTTGGTCTATCATTGTGTTGAGCCTTCAGGCTCTCGCAACTCTGGTTACGCTGAGCCTTTGGGCTCTTGTGACCTGTCACGACGAGCCTCCGGGCTCTCGTGATTCTTGTTACTCTGTGCTTTTGGGCTCTCGTGACTTGTGTTACACTGAGCCTGTCGGTTCTCGTAACCCTCGTCATGTTGAGCCTGTCGGCTCTCATAACACTGAGGCTCTGGACTCTCGTCACGTTGAGCCTTCTGGCTCTCGTGGACTTCCTGGTCCTTGTGCGCGAACTCTATGGTCTCGCACGACACGATTCTCAACAGGTCTTACCATCTGCTGAGTTTTGGTGATGTTTTAGTGGTTTGCGTACTGTGACCAGATGTAGCATGGACTGCCTAGTGTCCGTATGCCGACCACACTACACAAAAAGATAATACAGTGGAATACCCAGAAATCTGGGCAAAAGGTAAACAATCAAGAGAACTGGGCACGGGGCACCACCCCTCGATTTTTTATACTGGGCAAGGGGACCCAGCTAGAACCTAAAATTTCCCTATTATCTTCTCTTGCGTTTAGCTTGCTGAATAAACAGGTAGGGAAAATCAACAGAAAAGAAAAGTAGCTCTATCTTACTTAGGTAAGATCTCTCTTCAAGCTTGAGTAAACTTTAAGAACATTAAGAGGAAAGGAAAAACTTTCTAGGGTGGTATCAGGACACAGTGTAAAAAAATATATTGAAAGAGGCTTATCAACAAACAGAATTTATTCAAGAAAAAATGAAGAAAAAAAAAGTTAAGTACACTACATCAATGAGAAAATTTCTATTGCAGGATAGAAAACTAGTATCCCTTTACACTTGAGCCTCACAATAACAAGATTAACAAATGATAGGAAAAACAGTAAGAAAACAAACTGCCCACACATTGGACACTATATGAATACAGTAAAAAGTCCCCAGGAACAGGTAATTCAGTTTGCATTCATTTCGTCACAGCCAGGCTAATTCACAATAGTTTTGTCAAATCCCCTCACACTTTGGAATTTCTGTCAATATAGTTCAAATGCCTGCATAATGCTTCATGTGGCACTCAAAAATCAAGTGTACTTGTATTTTATAAGCTTTTTATACTGAACAACACAGACATTCTATAGAAGCTAACTCTCTCAAAGTTTTTTTTCACATAAACTACACTCCTATATGCAAAGTATATGTCTTTTTTTGTGTTGACTTGTGTTTTATAAAGTGCAGCTTGCATTGATACCAAGAGTATAGTCAGCAGGTAAACACTTTCAATCAGATAGGATTTCATACTACAAAAAAATTTCTAGTATATGATCTGACACTGTGCTCAGGGCACCGTTACTCTCGACAAGATCTAGGTTTATCACATATCTCTTGGACATAGCCAGTTATTGTCTGACCAGGGAAGTAAACAGGTTCAGGATTATTAAATATTACTCAAATGCTAGTTGATATTGTTACTTCTGTATTCTAATGCTTATAACAGCTATTCTCTCACACCTCTACTTGACTCCCTACTGAGTGTAGGGTAATGTTGCAATTGCGTGTTAAGAGAAACAATAACAGATTAAGTTATTTTGTGGGGGGCCCACTTCATGCTTACTAATTAAATTTTATAATGAATTTAAATGTCAATTTTGAACGTAACATGACACACAAACCATGAAGTTTATTTTTCACACAAACCCTTATTCATTGTATTCCCCCCCATTAGCCCTCAAGCCCATCCAAAAAAATGTCTTGTAACTGTCAACAACACCCCACACCAACTCTGTACATTTCAAGTGAATATATTTTATATTACAAAAAAAAAAAAAAATTCAATAGAAAGGTAGGATGATCAACTAAAAGAAATTTAATTCATCATTCACCCCTTCATCCACTTATCCAATTATACATATTTCATTATGTACATCATTTGACTTTTTCATGATATAGAAAAAATGTGTTGGGATTAGATGATAAACTAAAAATTAGGTTATCATCTAACCCTTCCAATAATGCTCGAATGACATACAATATAATAAATCACAGTTATTATTACAGGAAAAATTACAGTATTAGAGGCATACAGTCATAAAACTATCCAGGAAAAAAGAGAAATGACATTCATTGTAGTCCAAAATCAATTTTAAAGAATACAAAACTTATTGACTTTGGACTATTACAGTATAGTAAATAAGTAACAAGGTGTCCCGTTCCACAGCCTTTTAACTACCCCAATGCATGAATATAAAAAAAAAAAAATTACTAATAAAAAAGTGATTACTATATAAAAACTTGCTATTAAAAAAGATTATGTTCAGTTATTAATTGATTAATTCAATGGGAAATTTATAGTTCTTCTGAGTCTCAAAATTCTGTCTCAGGATATGCGCCGGGATTCAGCAATCTGCTTGCGAGCCATATTGATTATGCAGCACCGGACAGAGGCTAAGCCGGCGACTCTCCTGGTAAAAATGGGGTGTCTTTAATCGATCGATAACATTGCATAACAGTTGGTATTTGAGGGGTATCGACATTCTCTGAGGTGAACCAGAGACAGAATCCATAGACTGAGTAGAGGACAATAAAGATCCCGAAAAATCAGGTGATGACTCAGGGCAAAGTGCTGTTTTAGACGACCCAAACAGTGCTGTCGTGTTCAATTTAACTACATCCGACTGTGCCACTTCAGCCTCGCGTTCTGACCGATGTTTCAAGCTACCATCAGAATGTTGGAAAGGGTTTGAATTCTGAGGTGAATGAGGAATGGAGGACAGTTCCTTCTTTGTAGTATTCATCTGATTAGTGAGAGGAGGCATCCACTCCATGATTCGAGGCTGAACTAAAGGTAGGTCAGGAACAGGACCTTTTGACCTAGTCCAAGGGGGACTAAATCCACTAGAGATGGGATTTTCAGGCAACAGTCGGTCGTCACAATCGGGTGGCAAAAAGCCAAGAAAGTCATACATACATACATATACCAAGGCACTTCCCCCAATTTTGGCGGATAGCTGACATCAAACAAATGAAACAGAAAAGGGGACCTCTCTTCTCTTCGTTCCTCCCAGCCTGACAAGGGACTCAACCGAATTCGGCTGGTACTGCTAGATGTGCCACAGCCTACCCTCCCCCGTTATGCACCGCAGATGAAGCTTCATAACGCTGAATCCCCTACTGCTCCTACCTCCGCGGTCTTCCAAGGCACCGGAGGAAGCAGCAGAGCCTACCGGAACTGCGTCACAATCGCTCGCCATTCATTCCTATTTCTAGCACACTCTCTTGCCTCTCTCACATCTATCCTCCTATCACCCAGAGCTTCCTTCACTCCATCCATCCACCCAAACCTTGGCCTTCCTCTTGTACTTCTCCCATCAACTCTTGCATTCATCACCTTCTTTAGCAGACAGCCATTTTCCATTCTCTCAACATGGCCAAACCACCTCAACACATTCATATCTACTCTAGCTGCTAACTCATTTCTTACACCCGTTCTCACCCTCACTACTTCGTTCCTAACCCTATCTCCTCGAGATACACCAGCCATACTCCTTAGACACTTCATCTCAAACACATTCAATTTCTGTCTCTCCATCAATTTCATTCCCCACAACTCCGATCCATACATCACAGTTGGTACAATCACTTTCTCATACAGAACTCTCTTTACATTCATGCCCAACCCTCTATTTTTTACTACTCCTTTAACTGCCCCCAACACTTTGCATCCTTCATTCACTCTCTGACGTACATCTGCTTCCACTTCACCATTTGCTTCAACAACAGACCCCAAATACTTAAACTGATCCACCTCCTCAAGTAACTCTCCATTCAACATGACATTCAACCTTGCACCACCCTCCCTTCTCGTACATCTCATAACCTTACTCTTACCCACATTAACTCTCAACTTCCTTCTCTCACACACCCTTCCAAATTCTGTCACTAATCGGCCAAGCTTCTCTTCCGTGTCTGCAACCAGTATAGTATCATCCACAAACAACAACTCATTTACCTCCCATTCATGGTCATTCTCGTCTACAAGTTTCAATCCTAGTCCAAGCACTCGAACATTCACCTCTCTCACCACTCCATCAACATAAGTTAAACAGCCACGGCGACATCACACATCTCTGTCTCAGCCCCACTCTCACCGGAAACCAATCACTCACTTCATTTCCTATCCTTACACATGCTTTACTACCTTTGTAGAAACTTTTCACTACTTGCAAAAACCTTCCACCAATTCAATATAACCTCATCACATTCCACATTGCTTCCCTATCAACTCTATCATACGCTTTCTCCAGATCCATAAACGCAACATACACCTCCTTACCTTATGCTAAATATTTCTTGCATATCTGCATAACTGTAAAAATCTGATTCATACAAACCCTACCTCTTCTAAAACTACCCTGTATTTCTAAGATTGCATTCTCTGTTTTATCCTTAATCATATTAATCAGTACTCTACCATACACTTTTCCCACCACATTCAACAAACTAATATCCCTTGGTAGTAGGTTGGCCAGGGCACCAGCCACCCGTTGAGATACTACCGCTAGAGAGTTATGGGGTCTTTTGACTGGCCAGACAGTACTACATTGGATCCTCCTCTCTGGTTATGGTTCATTTTCCCTTTGCCTACATACACACTGAATAGTCTGGCATATTCTTTACATATTCTCCTCTATCCTCATACACCTGACAACACAGATTACCAAACAATTCTTCTTCACCCAAGGGGTTATTGCACTGTAATTGTTCAGTGCCACTTTCCTCTTGGTAAGGGTAGAAGAGACTCTTTAGCTATGGTAAGCAGCTCTTCTAGGAGAAGGACACTCCAAAATCAAACCACTGTTCTCTAGTCTTGGGTAGTGCCATAGCCTCTGTACCATGGCCTTTCACTGTCTTGGGTTAGAGTCACACCCCCTTCCTTCAACATCTCAGCTCTCACACCATTCATACCAGGTGCTTTTCCTACTCTCGTTTCATCTAGTGCTCTCCTCACTTCCTCTCTTGTAATCTCTCTCTCATTTTCATCTCCCAACACCGGCACTTCAACACCTGCAACAGCAATTATATCTGCCTCCCTATTATCCTCAACATTCAATAAACGGATTTTGAGCGAAGCGAAAAATCTATTTTTGGGTGAGATAGCCATGGCGTCCTGATGGAAGGTTCCTTTTTGGTAGCTTCCTTTGGGTAATCACTACTAGGATTTTCCCAGAGAATTAAACCACAGGTTATCACAGAATTCTAACTTCTGGAGCGAGTATCTTAAGGGTTTCCCCTTAAGACATCGTGTATCAACAGGGGACACGCATGTATAGACGTGCCACATAGCTATCTGCACCCATTCAGAGTTAACTCTTCAATATGGCGGACAGGGAGTGGCTGGGAGCTGAGCCGCAGCCAATCTAGATGTGGCGATATCGGTACTCGCGATGTAAACAGACGGACGCCATTGCTTTTGATGACGTCACGTCCATCCTCATTCCGAAAGTCTGGAGCTCGCTCATCACCATGATACAGCGGCGCAGGGCGGGACCTGATAACAGACAGGGTGGGTCCATCAGGACGCCATGGCTATCTCACCCAAAAATAGATTTTTCGCTTCGCTCAAAATCCGTTTTTTGGGCTCAAGCCATGGCGTCCTGATGGAAGAGTACCAGAGAATTAGTGTATCGTGGTAGACTTTTTCCCTTTATAAGTGAGTGCTAAAACATTGAGCCGAAAGCATAGTGGTCTATACTAGAGCTACCGTGAGGCAGTTGCCTTCCTGCCCCCCTGGCATGGAAGTCCCCACGGGCTATGCTAAGATCAAAGTGGTCATGGGAAGGCTATTCATATAGGCTGAAGGAACAATGAGATCCATAAGATAAGTCAGAGCGATTTGGTATTCGCGTCGAAACAAACTTGAAGAAGTGGTGGTTGAACACTTCGTGTATGGAGTCGACTCATCTTCATAATTGAGTAAGTATTCGCTAAGGAGACTTACTTGCTCTATACAGTGATACCTCGGTAGTCGAACGACTCTATACTCGAACAATTCGGAGTTCGACCAAAATTTTCGAGAAATTTTTGCTGCGGTGCTCGACCAAAAATTCGGTACTCGACCAGCCGAACACGTGACGACCGCATGGGCTTTGTGATGATCGCGCCATCTCGGCCACTCTCGCTTGTTCGGGAAGCATCAGTTCTCTCGAGAGCGTCACTCAGACAACGCGCGATCAGCATTCGTTGTGATTTAGTGATTTTCAGTGCTTTTAATTGCTTTTTTAGCTTTCATAATGAGTCCCAAGAAAGTAATGAGTGTTAAGGGGAAGGAGAAGAGGAAAACAGTGCGAACAACGATCGAGTTGAAGAAGGAAATTATAGCGAAATATGAGAATGGTGTACGAGTGTCCGATTTAGCGGTAGAATACGGAATGGCGAAGTCGACCATTTCTACGTTTTTAAAGCATAAAGAAATGATTAAGAAGGCGAATGTTGCAACGGGAGTTACGGCGGTAACTAAGCAAAGGCCACAAGTGATTGAGGAGATGGAAAAGTTGCTTTTAATATTTATTAAAGAAAAACAGTTGGCCGGGGAAAGTGTTAGTGAAGCGTTCATTTGTGAAAAAGCGTTGCATATCTATGAAGAATTAGTGAAGAAAAGTCCGAGTACCAGTGAAAGTGATTCATTTACATTTAAAGCGAGCAGGGGTTGGTTTGAAAAGTTTCGTAATAGAACAGGTATTCATCGTGTTACTAGGCATGGCGAGGCAGCTAGTTCGGATCAAATTGCAGCCGATAAATACGTGGGGGAATTCGATCGGTACATAAATGAACAAAATTTGATCGCACAACAAGTCTTTAATTGTGATGAGACTGGGTTATTTTGGAAGAAAATGCCAGCCAATACGTACATTACCAAGGACGAGACGAAGATGCCAGGTCACAAGCCAATGAAAGATAGGCTAACATTGTTGCTGTGTGCAAATGCAAGTGGCGATTGCAAGATCAAACCCTTGTTAGTGTACCACTCGGACAACCCCCGGGTGTTCAAACGAAATAATATTTGTAAAAGTGCACTACCAGTTATGTGGCGCTCGAACACTAAATCTTGGGTCACAAGACAATTCTTTACTGAGTGGATAAACGAAGTGTTTGCCCCCCAGGTTAAGGCTTACCTCATTGAAAAGAGCTTGCCAATGAAATGTCTTCTGGTTATGGACAATGCTCCTGCACATCCTCCAGGTCTCGAGGATGACTTGAAAGAAGAATACAGCTTTATCAAAATCAAATTCTTGCCCCCCAATACTACTCCCATACTCCAGCCCATGGACCAACAGGTCATTTCAAACTTCAAAAAACTCTATACCAAGGCCCTTTTCAGAAAGTGTTTTGAAGTGACCAGTGACACGAAGTTGACCCTAAAGGAATTCTGGAAGGAACACTTCAGCATCCTCAACTCTGTTAACATGATTGACCAAGCTTGGCGAGGTGTGACCTATAGGACATTGAACTCTGCCTGGCGTAAGCTGTGGCCATCATGTGTCACAGAGAGGGAGTTTGAAGGTTTCCAACCAGAGGCGGGTCCAAGCACTGCTACCCCTGTAATTTCTGATGACACTGATGTCGTTGAGGAAATTGTTGTCATGGGCAGGAGTTTGGGGCTTGAGGTCGACAAGGATGATATTGATGAGCTTGTAGAAAGCCATTCTACCGAGTTGACTGTGGAGGAATTGTTGCACCTGCAACAACAACAGCAGCAGGATCTGATTGTGGAGCAGGAATCTTCAGAAGAGGATGAGGTAAGGGAGGATGTTCCAAGTTCTCTCATCAATGAAATTTGTTCCAAGTGGGCAGATGTGCAGGCTTTTGCTGAAAAATACCACCCAGAAATTGCAGTAGCAAACCGGGCAGTGCATATGTTTAATGATAGTGTCATGTATCATTTTCGAAGAATACTGCAGAGGAGGAAGAAACAATTAACAATAGACCAGTTTTTCACAAAAGAAAAGAAAGCTGCTACATCAAAGCCTGTTTCTCCTCCAAAGAAGAGACAAAGAAGAGAAGAAACCCCTGAAATAGATCTGCCCACCCTTTCATTGGAGAGAGAAACAACTCCTGAAGGAGAACTACCCCGCCACATCATGGAAGGGGACTCTCCTTCCAAGCAGTAACCTCCCCCTTCCATCCTCTCCACATCCATCCCTGTATGCCATCGAACCGCTGCTCAAAGGTATGTTCACTACAGTACAGAAAATGGTTTAAAATTGTTTTATTTTAGTACAGTAAATGGTTTAAAATTGTTTTATAGGATTTTCTGACCAATTTCATACACATTTAGATAATTATTGTTGTTTAGGTACACGTTTTATTAATATTTTGGGCCTGTTCGAGTGCTTGGGAACGGAATAGAATATATACCATTATTTCTTATGGGGAAAAAAAATTCGGTACTCGAACAAATCGGAGGTCGAACACGGATCTCGAACGGATTATGGTCGAGTACCGAGGTATCACTGTATAAATAAATGCCCGGAGTAAATCCTGGCATTTTCCTTAACCAGGAATAAAGGGTAATAAAACTATGACAAATAGTATATTTCATAGTAAGAAAGGAGCAAGGGAGACGCACAAGTAATAAAATAGACATTTTATTATATAATTGCAGGTAAATCAATACATGTCATGCAATAAATAGTAAAAAACATTTACATTGATAAAAATGTACATAGTCATAAAGGCGTGCTCTTGAGTCTGAAAGGGAAGAATCAAGTATTAGTAGGCACTCGTTCTACGGAACGTTAGTCTTTATGTAACACACGTCATGCACGTGGCATGTAGCACTCATGTGGTAATCTACTATGACATTTCACCTGAGGTAAGAACAGTTAAAGAAAACACAAGGTGGTTTCTGCTTCACTACGTATCACCTGAGGGTCAACATAGGCACCCGACGAGTTAGAGTCCCTAATAACTCACTGTTCTAAGCAGAGTTCAGAGCAGGTTTCATAACACTACCTGCGGCTACCACAAAATGTTTCACTTCGTGCACTTGTTTCGCATAATGTTTAAAGAAAACACGCGAGGATTCCAGCCTGTATAGTTCTTGAGGCTTTCGAAATCCATACTCTGAAAGAGATTCAGAGACGAAGCGACTTTCCTAGGATCATGACCAGCGGGTGTACTGTCTGGATCCGCTCTGCGAATGAAGTAGGTGATTTTTGCTCTCAATTGTTTCGGTGACAAGTCGCTGCCCGATGTTTCTCCTTTGAAGAGTTGGCCTCCACCAAAGTTTGAAGTTCTATGAAGATAGACCTTAAGGCTCTCTACTGGACATAGAGAGGCATCTTCCTTCAAGGGGCATATCCTCCACGGGCCCCATCGTTTGGTAGGTAATTCGTTCTTTGCGAGAAACGTCGGATCAGGGAAGAGGGAGAGGTCTCCTGAATCGTTGAAAACGATCTGTCCCTCTTCTCTAGATAGTGCCACCATTTCGCTGACTCGGGCTCCCGAAGCTAGAGCGAAGAGAAATATAACTTTCTGAGTCAGGTCCTTAAGAGGGCATGAATCGTAGTCTAAGTTGGAGGCGAAGTGGAGAACTTTGTCTAGAGACCAAGTGATTGGTCTCGGAGGGGGTGCCGGTCGTAAACGGGCACAGGCCTTCGGTAGTTTGTTGAAGATGTCGCTAGACAGATCTATTTGGAAGGCGTATGACAAAGATCTGGTCAAGGCCGATTTGCAAGTAGAAATCGTGTTGGCTGCCAAGCCTTGTCCATGAAGGTGAATGAAGAAGGACATGCAAAAATCTATAGTGATTTTCGAGGGGTTCTTTGCCTTGACGAAGGAGACCCATTTCCTCCAAGACGATTCGTATTGCCTTCTCGTGGATTCGGTCTTGTATTCCTCGAGGAAGTCTAGACTCTTCTTCGAAATCCCAAACCTTTTCTTAGCGGCTAGGGTGAGAAAATCATGAGATGAAGGTCCTTGATTTTCGATGATGAAGCGAAGACAGTCGACTTCTGTATTTGCTGGGAGAGAACTGGGTCCGGGAGGGGGATCAGCGTTGGCTGCATCTCCAGGATCAAGGGGTACCAGTTGCTGCGGGGCCACTTGGGAGCCACTAGAGCTGCTGTCCCTTTGAAGGTTCTCAATTTGGAGAGGACTTTCAGCAGAAGATTGGTGGGAGGGAACAGGCAAATCTTGGCCCATCTGTTCCAATCCAAGGTCATGGCGTCCACCGCTTCCGCTTTGGGGTCCTCGTACGTACATATCGAGGAAGTTGATGGTTGTCGCTCGTTGCGAAGAGGTCGATCTGGAGTTCTGGGACTCGGTGAGAGATGAAGGCGAATGATCTTGCATCTAGAGACCATTCCGACTCTATCGGGTTTGTCCGAGATAGAGCGTCCGCTGTCACATTGCGGAATCCTTGTAGGTGAACTGCAGACAGGTGCCATTTCTTCCTTTCTGCCAGACGGAAGATTGTCAGGAGCACCTGATTTATCTTGGGCGATCTTGAGCCCTGGCGATTGAGACAACGCACTACCACAGAGCTGTCCAGGGTCAGGCGAATGTGTATCGACGGGGGCGGGGAGAGTTTCTTCAGCGTCAGAAGAACCGCCATGGCCTCCAAGATGTTGATGTGAAACGTCTTGAATAGGGGATACCAAGTTTCTTGAGCCTGTTTTTGGTGGGAGTGACCTCCCCAACCCTCCAACGAAGCGTCCGTATGGATGTTGAGAGATGGAGGTGGGTGTTGGAGAGGAAGGGACCTTTTTAGGGCCCTCGCTTCTGACCACGGCTTTAGAAGAAGTCGAAGTCTGCTTGGGAGCCGTCTCTTGAGGTCTCTTCGAGCGATGGATGCGGAACGTCTCCAGACTCCCGCTGCATCCTTTAGCTGTGCACGAAGCACTGGGTTTGTGATCGAGGCGAACTGTAGAGAGCCTAGAACTTGTTCCTGCTGGCGTCTTGAGATCCGTTTGGATTTTAACAGTCGCTTGACAGACCCTGCTATTTCCTTCCTTTTCTTTGCTGGAATGGAAAGGCGGTGTGACTGAAGATTCCAGTGGATGCCTAACCATTGGAACTTCTGAGCTGGAGATAGGCGAGACTTTTTCGCGTGTATCTGGAATCCCAGGTGTTCGAGAAACTGGGTAACTTTTCTGCAGGATTCTATACAATCCTCGGGCGAGGGCGCCCACACTAGCCAGTCGTCGAGGTAGGCCATCACCTGGACGTTTCGGATGCGGAGCTGTTGTACTACTGCGTCCGCTAGCTTTGTGAATATCCGAGGGGCAACGTTTAGTCCGAAGGGCATGGCCCGGAAGGCATAGCTTTTCCGTTGGAGTCGGAATCCAAGGTAGGAGGAAGCGTGATGGTTCATTGGTATGTGCCAGAATGCGTCCGCCAGGTCTATCGAGACCGTGAAAGACCCTCGAGGCAGGAGGGTTCTGATCTGTTGAAGAGTCAGCATCTTGAACTTGTTGTTCGATATGAATACGTTGAGGGGGGATAAGTCCAGAATGACTCTGAGTCTGTCTGAGTCTTTCTTAGGGACACAAAACAGTCTCCCTTGGAACCTTGTGGACTTCACCCTTCTTATCACCTTCTTGTTCAAGAGGTCTAGCACAAATTCTTCCAGGAGGGGGGTTGAACGTTGGAAGAATTGCTGGAAGGTTGGGGGTGGTTGCGCCAAGCTCCAGCCTAGACCTTTCTTGATGATGCTGTGTGCCCAGGATTCGAAGGTCCAACGATCCTGGAAGTGGCGGAGTCTTCCTCCCACCGGAAGCACTTCATTGCTTCTGGGGTCCCGAGGACTTGCTGCCTCGGCCGCTAGCTCCCTGTCCTCCTCTGCCTCTGGAGGGCCGGCGAGAGGAATCTCTGCCGGAACCCCTGCCTGAGCTTCTACCTTTGGGACGAAAGGTAGTGGAGTGCTGCTCGAAGGCGGGGTTGAAGGCCGGTGATGAGGACAAAACCGGCTGTGGGACCAACTGAAAGGTCTGTGGCGGCTGAGCGGCCACTTGGGGAGTAGCGGGTGCCGGAAACTGACGTCTGTGCTGACGTTGCTGGGGTCTATGCTTCGACTGCTTCCTCTTAGGCTGAGGACCGTCATCCTGAGAGGGCTTTCTCTTCCTAGACATGCCCCATTTGTTGAGAAGGTTCCTGTTCTCAGATGTGGCCTTGTCTGTGATCTCTTTCACTAGATCAGACGGGAAGAGGTACTTGCCCCAGATGTTGGAGGAAATCAGTTTCCGGGGTTCGTGTCTGACAGTGGCACTGGAGAACACGAATTCTCTGCAGGCTCTACGAGCTCGCATGAAGTGGTACAGATCCTTGACTAAGGTTGCCATATGAGATTTGGCAAGGACCATGTAATGGTCAGGGACTCTGGTGTCGCCAGCCATTACGTCCATCTGGACCTGGAGAGTGAGAGATGTTGCCAGCCTCTCCTTCGTTTCCTGTTCCCTACGAAGGAGGTGATCGTTTAGCTTGGGGAGGTCCTCATTAAACTGACGTCCAGCAACGTCAGGATCTAGTTTGCCCACCACGAAGGTGTGTTGCACATCCTTCCAGTGTTTGGTGTCGGGCGGGGTGACTGCGGAGAAAGGTCTGCATTCCTCCAATGCAGGGCAGGATTTCCCTTCTTCTACAGCCTTAAAGCAGGCAGCGAAGGCCTTTTCCGTGAAGGGTATCACCACTTCATCGGCGCAACGTAGGTGAGGTACTTCTTGCTCATAGCCGGAAGTCCAGAGCAGGTAAAGCCTCTGCTCTTAAGCGCTTTGGCAAGCATAGCCTGGGCCTTCGAGAGATCGAACACTATTTTCTCCTTCGGTTCGGTCTCTTCCTTTGAGGATGGTTCTGAACGTAGACGGACGTAACAGTCCGGATACGCCTCAAAGCGGGGGAAGAACTCCTTCTTCCAGGGGTATGGAACCGATCTTATCGCTGACGAAGATCTTGTCGTCAGCGATGACCATATGCTCGGCGAATCGCCACGGATTGTCGCTCGAGCATGTGGGGAGGTCCTGATGGAGAATTTGCGAGATTCCTTGGAACCTCCCATCGACCGAATGATCTGGTGAGTTTCTTGGAGCTTCTGCTCCATCACGGATTCAATGAGCCGAATCATATCCTGTGCCGTAGGTAGAGGAGTCGTGGTGGAGGACGTAGACGGGAGAGACACTTCCGTCGGTGTAGGAGTAGGAGGGGGGATGGAGGGAGGGGCATCCTCCTTATCGGACTCGGTATACACAACCCGGTCCTCTTCTTCATCATCCTCCCCTTCACCCTGGGCCATAAGGGTTTTCTCGGTGTCCTCCGAGATCTCTGACATGCGTTCATCATGTTCTGAATCCAGGTGATAATCATTCATGGACTGAGCCATGACAACATCAGGTTCCACTGTAATCTGGACTACGGGGATCTGTTCGACTGGGACCACTGAGTCTGGAGAGGCCTTTGGGAACAGCAAAGACCTCATTTCTTCTGTGGCTAGGTATGGTCCAGTGGCGTTCTTCTGAAAGCCACGTACCCACTTGCGTAGGTTGTCCCGAGCAGTGTCCCGAATCTCCGCTGAGGGAGAATCATAGAATGCTTTCTGTAAGCATTCTTGGTAGACCGAACAGGCGGTGGGGCCCCAGTATTTGAGATCCCCTCTCTTGTGAGCACAAGGGGCGTGTGTCCTACACGCCGTGTGTCCATAGAAGTGTGGCCGACGGACCGCGCAGAAGTCGTGGTCACACCTGACGTACTCCTCCTGAAAAGGAAAGAGACGATGAGTATTGTAGAGTCATAATATGGCTCGTATATAAAGTTAATTATTAACAAGTTAATATTAACTTAAATTAATTGTGATGCACAGAAGGGTGGGTGAAAGGAGACAGACGCATGCCTCGTGTAACCCGCCCGGCTGGTTGCCGTAGCCTCGGACAGTCCCAGGTGGCCGTAGGCCTCCATGGAAGGTGTCTTGATAATGGGAATTCCATCTAGAATAACCATATTATAGACTGGGCTTGAAATCTTATCAAGAAAGTCTGGGGATCATGAGATCCTAGTAAGGTTCCGGCAACCAGACGTGCCAATTACACGTAGCGTGCTGGAAAGATGAAACACGCAAGAAGACAGAGTGAAAACTGAACAAAATGTACGATTCCGTACCAGTTTGTCTGCGTTAACAAGCCGTCTAGGTGCGGTTTTTAGGAGCTATCGCTAGTAAAGATAGCTGAGAGAAGGGATGCAAGGCATCTTGCCGCCTCCGGACGGGTCCGGCATACCCCCGGCACGCCGGAAGCCGCTCGAGCAGAGTTTCTGGCATTCAAGAATGATCATTCTATGGTCAAAAGAAGCCAGGGTGGCGGCAGCCGGTAGCGGCGGCTGCCTGCAAGGAGCGGCGGTTCCGGCAGCCGGAGGCAGTCGGAGGGTGACAGGGGTAAGGATAAAGGAGCATAGCCGGGGCCGAGGGCCGGCTGCTAGTGCCGGCACTCCGGGAGGGGTCGGCAGTGTGCCGAGGCTATGAGGGAATGGAGAGGCCACGGCGGTAAGCCGGCGGCCGGCGGCGATCCCCCGGCACTCGGGGGAAGGCGGCAAGGATAAGGAAGTCACCCGTAGCGGCGGTGATGCCGGGGTAGAGGCGGCAAGGGACAAGCACCAAAGATGGAGGTGGGATGGCAAGGCTGTACTAGCCTAGTCAAGACACCTCTGGAAAAGGTACCACCATGATAGAGGTGAATCTATCATCCTAAGCAGGGGCCGCAATGGCCGGGGGCTAAGGCAGTCCAAGAGAGGACAGGGTGTACCTAAAGAAGGGGTGGAGACTCTTCATGTCGACCAGATGATAACTGACTCCATAGCACTATGGAGGGTCTATGTATCAGAGCGGACAACACTGGGAGCACCACGGGGTCCAGCACTCCAGCCTAGGGTGGAGTGTAGGACAGGGGACATATGAAGCCTAACCTACTGGTAGGTTAGGCTAGGCAAGAGATAGGTTGGGGGGGGGAAAGGGTCTTCTTATAAGAAAGGATGGGTTATGCACCAGAGCGGCCACCTAGGAAGGGAGATGCTCACCCTAACCTATAGTAGGTGGACCAACTGAAAAACGGTGCACGCGTATATTTCAGCCAGGTACATAAACCAGCCCTCCCAACCTAACCTGGATTAGGGTTGTTAGACCCTAATCAAGGAAGGGAGAAGACGTATCGCAAGGAAAAGGTCAAGGACCGATTCAGCTTAAAGGAGGTGATCCTACCTTTAAGGTCCGCAACACTAAGGGAGGGGTCATTCCCTTAGGTGGGGAGGCGATACAGTACTCTGAGGAGTCTTGTCCTATCACATGTAATAGGGTACAAGATTACCAGAGGGAAGCCCTAGGGCTAGGGATGAAGAGAGCATATAGGGGTCCTATCATAAGGTTAGGTTAGCAAGGCACTCAAGATAACCTACCCCCTATATGGTCCCTGAAGGCGAAAAACACTTGCATCACTGTCAATGGTATTGTAAAATAATGCCAGAATCTTCATAACTAACACTAGGATCACTGAAATATCATGCATTAACACTGGTATAGGCTCACTGGCCTAGGGGCTAATCAAAGCCTACTGGTATGGGGTCAGCGAAGACCCAAACTAATGCGTCAAAAACACGATATAAAGTTCCTAGCTATGAAGACTAAATAACTAATAGCACTGATTAGTGATTTATATACCGGTAAGGCTGTTGCGGCTAACTAAATAAGGTATGCAAGCAACAGCAGCGTCATAAAATGGCGCTGACCGGTTTGGCAAAGCTCTGCCACAAATATGCAAATATCTCGAAAAGTAAGATTTACTTAAGGTCAGAGCTTATTTAAACAATACTTAAACCTTTGTACTCAACTTTCCAGAAGAAGATGAAGCTGAAGGTTGAGATATGGCAAGGATGCAAGCAGATAAAGTCGCACAAAGGGAAAAACACGTCCATTGAAGCGAGCTACTAGAAAAGGAATGAGGATGGACGTGACGTCATCAAAAGCAATGGCGTCCGTTTGTTTACATCGCGAGTACCGATATCGCCACATCTAGATTGGCTGCGGCTCAGCTCCCAGCCACTCCCTGTCCGCCATATTGAAGAGTTAACTCTGAATGGGTGCAGATAGCTATGTGGCACGTCTATACATGCGTGTCCCCTGTTGATACACGATGTCTTAAGGGGAAACCCTTAAGATACTCGCTCCAGAAGTTAGAATTCTGTGATAACCTGTGGTTTAATTCTCTGGGAAAATCCTAGTAGTGATTACCCAAAGGAAGCTACCAAAAAGGAACCTTCCATCAGGACGCCATGGCTATCTCACCCAAAAATAGATTTTTCGCTTCGCTCAAAATCCGTTTTGTATTCCAGTTACAGAATAAATGATGAATGGAAGTAATTTGTATTTTTCCTAATGATATAAACCTGTAGCTATTTATACAGACTTACCTGCCAACCCTGTCCCCCTTTGAAGTCCTACCTCCAAGCAAAGTGAAGTACAGTCACAGGTGTGAGTGAGAGGGGTAGCTAGCTACCCCCCTACCCCCTGCTAACTAGCGGAATGGGTAGTTAACCCTAGCTAAATTCTAATGGCTCATCCTTTCAGCTTTGCCAAAAGTAATACCCTAAAAAATAGTTACAGGTTTGTATTGTTAAGAAATATACAAATTACTTCCAAATTTGTCACATAGGCTTGCATGGTGGCAGTGAAATGTTTTCCTGCTTAGGAATAGTTTACCTACAGGTACTTTTCAGCTGTTGCCCTATTGAGCAAAACTAGATTATTTTGCAATGGATATCAAATAAATCATTAAATATCCTAAGAAAAATTATGTTTCCTTGCATACTTTGAACTCAACAAGGTTGTTTTCTAATTGATATTCCAAGGAGTTTGTAACAGATTCACCATCAAGTTGAGCAGCAAGCTTAATATTCATTTTTCTTTTAAAGCAGTATTGGGAGCTATCACTAATTAAAAGCACAAGAAAACATTTACTGTCGATAAACTAAGGTCTGAATAGAACTGACTCTAAACTCCAGTACACTGTTGGAGATTGATTTGTGAATCGAGAACTGTTATTTTGGCTGGTAGGTGTGTCATCGCTTAATCCGGGTCAAGGCACGTCCAGTTAATTTTCCTCCAAGGTCAGTGCCAATCCTGCCTGCAGGAAAGGGGGCTCAGAATCCTTCCCAGGTTTCTAATCCCAGGGCTCCGTACTGCCCCAAGGATCCCCCTCCCATTACATAGGGAGCTTGCTACTCCACATGTAAGTCAGAAAAAGAATGGCTGCGCGCATTATTTAATGTTGCCCCCATAGGGCAGAGAAAGCTGCAAGGCCTACTTTGATAGAGGAACCTCTGCCAGAGCGCATACAGCCGAAGAACTTATTTACGATCCCTAAGTCTTCGATTTGATAGTCAGAGGAAAGTTATGTCCAGCACGTCAATAGGAGCTGCCCTGACAATGGCCTATCCCAATGATGACTTCGACCCACTCCGGGCTCCTATGGGTGAGAGCTCGGAAGTAGACGAGGAAAACGATCAAGACGACGATCTTTTTGCCAGCTGCCGCTAGCCCCAAGGTTTCGGAAGCGGAGCAAAGGGAGACTGAACATGCCTTCTGGCAGGTGTTAACCTGTATATGTACCATCAATGGGGTGCCAGATCCTTCGGTAGCCCCTCTTGAGGAAAAGTACACCGTCCTTGACCAGGTATATGGCACCCACAGACCCCTGAAGGCTAGTGCAGCTTTACCCTGGTCAAAGGGATTGAGGATTGCCAAACAGAAGGCAGTGGCTCAGGCCACTGGTTCCTCCTCCTCCCTTCATTCCAACGCCTCGCCAAACTCCTCCCGCCGCCTTTCGTTCAGCAGAGGAGATATGAGATCCTCAAGGAGCCTCTCCCAACCTTGCCTCTAGATCACTCGATAGAGACATTCGAAGGGTATGCCCTTTGAGAAACTAACGTGACTTCCAGTCTCATTCTCGGTCTCTAAGATCCTTAACCAGAAAAAGGTATGCTATGCAGGCACTTTGTGGCTTGATTTCTGGTTAAGAATGGTGGGGTGGGACAACTGATCCGATCTCAAGACTGGTCTTGGCAGTCCACAAGGAAATCGATGAAGACTTCTTTTGTCTGGGACCAGAGCAATAGAGTTCCTCTCCCATGAGGTGATAAACTTTTGGGCTAACACCATCCTGAAGAGAAGGGATTCGTCATTAGAAAGTTCTATCGTCAACTCCCTCAGGCCGAGGTGTCGAGGCTGAGAAACTCCCCTTTGGGGGAGCTCCTTATTGGATTCAGAAGATGTCGAATGGGTGGCTGAGAAGTGGAGAAAGTCACATCATGACTCCCTCATCCAAAAGGGCTTAATATCAAGGTCTTACCCTCCTCAGCCACAAAGGAAACCAGCTTCCAAACCCCCGACAAATAGGTCTAGGGCCCTCAAACAGCGGGATCCTAAGGTGTCTAGAAAGTCCTCTCAAGGCAAAAGGTCCTTCTGTGGAGGGAAGAGAAAGAAGGGATCTGGCCGAGGCTGATCCCACTAGGACGGGCAATCCTCCCATATGTCCACCTGTGGGGTGATGCCTGCAAAGCTGCTGGCTAAGGTGGCTGCATCACGGGGTCGAACCTTTAAAAGGCATGGCAATTTGTTTAGGGTATTGCATCCCATTCACTATGTTTCCTTTCACTAATTCGAGATCCAGTTCCAACATACTTTTATGCGAAGGGATCAGCAAAGGAGTTAGCTCTTCAGGCAGAAGTCCAGACGATGTTGGAGAAGGGTGCTCTCCAAGAGGTCCTTGAGGGGTCTCCAGGCTTCTACAGTACGTCGACTCGTTCGAAAGACGTCTGGAAACTGGAAACCAGTCATCGATCTCTCGGCCCTGAACAGGTTTGTCAGTCAAACCTCGTTCAGGATGGAGACAGCCTACATGGTCAGACAAGCAATAAGACCGCAGAACTTCATATGTACACTGGATGCATACTTCCAGATCACAATCCACCTATCTTCCTGGAAGTATCTAAGGTTCATGCTAAACCAGAAGCATTATGAGTTCAAGGTGCCGTGTTTCGGTTTTTCCGCAGCATCCCAGGTGTTCACGAGAGTGTTTGCCCTTGTGTCATCGTGGGCTTACAGAATCGGCATCCGTCTCATAAGATACTTAGATGACTGGCTGACTCTAGCAGACTCGGAGGTGACCCATCTTCATCACCGAGATGAGCTTCGGAGGTTTTACCAAGGTCTGGGGATTGTGGTAAACCTCAGGAAGTCTCAACTGCTCCCATCTCAAAACCTGGTATACCTGGGCATGGTAATAGATATCAAAAGGCACAAAGCTTTTCCATCAGAAGAAAGAATTCAGAGGCTGAGGGAGGTAGCACAGCCCTTCCTCAGGCAAGAAAAGCTCCCAGTCCAGAGCTGGTTGCATCTGCTCGGCCGTCTATCTTCTCTGGCCCGTCCAGTTCCCAACGGACGCCTCAGGAGGAGATCCCTCTTGTATCGTCTCAAATCCCAGTGGAATTAGTCCACCGATTCCCAGTACCGTCTAGTCTGCATAGGACAAGAGGAACACATGGACCTCAGATGGTGGCTAGCCGACGAAAACCTTTGCAAAGTGGTCGATCTTCTCGTTCCTTCCTCAGAATTGATGCTCTTTTCAGATGCGTCAAAATAAGGTAGGGGGCCCCACATGCTGCACCACACCACCTCCAGCCAATGTTCCAAATCAGAAAGGTATCAGCACATAAATCTCTTGGAGGTGAAGGCAGCCTTCCTTGACCTCTAACAATTCCACCAGTTCCTGGTGGGCACTCCATGGTCTTGATGAGCGACAATACCACTGAAGTAGCTAACCTAAACGAGCAAGGCAGTACCTTTTTTCAGCTGCTGTGCCATATAGCAGTAGAGATACTCAGACGGGCAGAAGACAATTCGGTGACCCTATCTGCATGCTTCATCCCAGGCAAACGGAATGTGCTTGCAGGCAATCTGAACTGAGCTACTCAGATAGTGGGATCCGAGTGGTCTTTGAATCATCTAGTAGCCAACAATGGGTTTCCCGACTGTGGACCTGTTCGCAATGGCGCTGAACTTCAGGCTCCCGCTGTTCTGTTCCCCAATCCCAGATCCCCAGGCTCTTTTGCAAGATGCATTCTAACAACAGTGGGAGGAAATAGATATGTACGCATTCCCCCCTTTTGTCTGATGAGAAAAGACCTCAACCAGGTCAGAATAAGCTAGGACTTATCAATGACCTTAATAACTCCGCTATGATATCAAGTAGAATAGTTTCCAGACCTTTTGTAACTCCTCATGGAGATCCTTGGAGAGCTCCCTCCACGTCACGACCTGATCAAACAACCACACGCTAACATCTTCCACAAGTCGTAGCTTTGCCTCGACTTCATGCCCGGAGACTGTCCAGCACCTCTTCACACAGAGTGGCTTTTCACGAGTTGCGGAAAGAATGGCTGGACACCTCACGCTCTTCTGCGTCAGTCAACCAGGCAAAATGGTTTGTTTTCTTTGGTTGATGTTGTGGATGGGGTATCATTCCCCTCGGTACCTCTATTCCAACAATAGCGGAGTTCCTTGTATACTTTAGAGTAGAAATGCTTCTCTCGGTTTCAGCAGTCAAAGGCTACTTATGACCCTTGAGTCTTGTCTTCTAACTGAAAGGAGTGGATATTTCCTTCTCGGAACTTTCCTTACTCATACGGAGCTGTGGGATTACTTGTCCTCCTCAGTTGGAACTTAGACCTCCTCCATGGAATGTGATTTGGGTCCTTCAGTCCCTGAAGGGCCCTTCATACGAACCATTATGCCAGGTAACAAATCGCCACCTTACATGGAAGATGCTATTTCTGCTCGCTTTGGCCTCGGCCAAGAGTGTCAGTGAGCATCATGGTCTATCTTCTGATGTCTCCCACTCAAGATGGGGAGAAGTAATGCTCAACTTCGTCCCCAAGTTTATTGCTAAGACTCAAAATACAGGTGTGCTGGACCCAAGGTTCGGCCCATTCTGGATAGAGAGTCTACTTCTTCTTCTTCTTCTTCTTTCTTAATGTATTAGCACACGTCACCTATCAGGAGAGAGTCTACCTTCTGTAACTGAAGATCCAGACAAACGGTTAATTTGCCCAGTGAGGAGTCTGAGGTGTTACCGTAACAGAATAGCAGCAGCTCGCCCCTGTGTGTCCACACTGTTTGTCAGCACGGGGAAGGTCAAGAGGAGGGTCACTAGGAATACTGTTTCCTCCTGGATCCGAAAGGTCATTGAGTTTGTGCTCAATCCAGACCTCCTCTCAAACGACTCAGAGCTCATGACGTTAAGGGCATGGTAACATCCCTGGCGTTCAAGGAAAAGTACTTTGTAGCACAGGTATTGCAAGCGGGCGTGTGGAAGTGTCAGATGACTTTCACTACCCACTACTTGCAAAACGTAACCCACATGAACATTGATACGTTCTTCATTGGTCATGTGGTGGCTGCACAGCAAGTTGTCCAAAACACCTCAAGCTCCTTGATTGACAAGTAGCAGAGGTTGAGGGCTGAGATTACCCAGGTTAGTCTGGGGTGAATGATGAGTAAGAATGACTGGCTTCCTTCTTCCTTTCACCTTCTTCCCCCTGGGGAACTCAGCACCACGGTACTCAGCACAGCTAACCTCACCTCTTTGCAGGTAATATACATTTTGTTTGGTTATACTAAGTATAGAAATAATACTTGTTACTTCCCCAATACCCCTGATAGGGAAGTTACAGTATTGGGTAGATTCTAAGGACTCTTATATCCCTATTTTAAAAACCAGCCGCATTGTTAGTATCACAAACACACAGCTTATGCAGGCCGGTAATTGTGCATAGCGCAAGATTTTAGCGAGGTTACATATCGAAGGAGAGAGAACTCCGGGTCAAATTCCAAGGCCCGTTGGTGAGGCCTTCCTCCCTCTTAAGAAGTAAGTTCCCCTATAAATAGCAGAGGGTTTGTATTTGTGTTGGAACAAATGACAAATTTGTAAGTAATTTGTATTTTTCCTGTCCCCCAAAAAGTCCTGCCAGAAAGCAAAGTTGTTACTCATCCCAGGTGTGTTAGTGAGCGGAGTAGCCGGCTACCCTCACCTGCTAACTAGCGGTTGGGGTGGTTATCCCTTGCTAAAATTATCACTGCTTGTCTTTCAGCTTTGCCTAAAGTGTGCCCCAATAAATAGGTCCAGGTTTGTATGTTAGGAAAAATACAAATTACTTACAAATTTGTCATTTTTTATAGATTTTGATGTACTATATTTGTTTTTATTTGAACTGACTTCTACTATTTCTGTATTATTACTATTGACCTTTTAAATTCAAGGTATTCTCAAAAGTGCTCTGTCGACGGTGCTTTAAGCTTCTTGATGAACTTGATAGTATTCAGCAGCGTTCAGCAGTCATAAAAAGCAACATCGAAGGATGGTACAACCGCACTCTTCTAAAGAGACTTAATGTCTCACAGCCCTCTGTAATTGGTGAGAAAGTAACTAAGTCTCTTGATTAGTTTTTGGATGTGGGATATATTATACCAAACTAGCAATTTAGTGTTTTAAGCTTGACTGTACGATATTTATTTTGAGTAATACAAAGGGGCTAAGTTGTTGCACAAAATAGTAAAGTTCTAAAGTAAATAAATACCAGTAGATATACAAAACTGCAAATTTCCTCCCAACATATCAAAGTGTACCAACCGTGTGTCACACGATTGTACATAGTTCATTTTGTGTATATATTATGCTTGTATCTTCGCTCTTCCCTCGCACTAAAAAGAACCTGAATAAACATGCCTGTTTTTCTCACTGGTAACGGTGTCGATTTTGAACATGAAATTTCTTGTTGCATTGAGCTTTTGTATATAAAGGAGAGTGTTCTATAATAAACTCGCTCAGTTGCTTTCATCCTGTCTTTGAGTCATAACCTTCTCTCGGCCCGTCACATTGGTGACCCTGGAAGTCGACTCGCTCCTCCTGCCTTCCACCATCCCCCCCCCTCGCCCCTCCATCGTTGGTACTATGGCGGAGTCTACGGAAGTTATTGCTGCGACTCCCCCCATTGAAACTTTCATCATTCGCCAGCGGAGAGGCATTTCCTTGGTTTCAGCGCACAGAAGTCCAGTTTCGCATCAAGAGCGTGACTCACTCAACCACCAAAGCAGATTATGTTCTCTCGGCGATACCTGAGGACACCTTCCCGGAAATATCCGACTGGCTTTGTGAACAAGGAGACACCCCAATAGCGTATGATGCCCTCAAAACATACCTTCTGCAGCAGTACTCGCCGTCGCCAGCCACCCATATAGCAAAGCTTTTTCAGCTCTCACAACAACCGTTGGGGGACCAAAGGGCTTCGCTCGCCCTCAGGGAAATGACCAGTATCGCTCCCCAGCAACCTGCCGCAGACGGCTCTCCTCTTGAGGTGAACCTACTTCGTGACCTATGGATACGCCGTTTACCTGGACCTATACGCGCTGCCATACCCGATGTCGATAGTTTACCCATAAAGGACTTGATTACCAAAGCCGACGCCCTTATGGACAGCCACTTCAAGACCTCTATCATCGCCTCCACCCCTGACGAAGAGGACGCCTATTCAACGTCATCGAAGCTGACATGAATGCCATAGGACATGTGCGCCTACCCCTTGACATGCTGAAGCGGTGACAAAGCCACCCCCCACCCACTACTCGCTTGCAACCCAACCAACGACTTATACAGCCACTTACTACGTCCCATCCGCCGCAGTTTTGCTACTACCACTTCCGATTTGGGGCAACCGTGAAGAAATGTGCCAAGGATTGTCAGTGGCCAAAAAACGTGTAAGTAGGCCATCGCTCGTGGCGGTGGCCTCCCGTGTTTCTAATCTTTTCTTTTTACCTGATGCAGGAATGGGCGTACGATTTTTGGTAGACACGGGTGCTTGTCATTCTCTTCTGCCAAGGCAACTCTTCAGGACACGACGTAGTCTGTCTACGTCTGCCGACGTCGGCTTGGTAGCTGCCAACAGATCTGCGATACCCACCTACGGTTACGAGAACCTCACATTATCGTTCAGAAACGGTAAATTTAATTGGAAGTTTCTCTTTGCTGACGTCACGTTGCCAATCCTCGGTGCGAATTTCCTCTCTCATTTCCACCTTCTGGTCGATGTCGCCCACCGACGATTGGTCAACGCAGACTCGTACTTGTCGACATTCCTGCAACCTGCCCCCTCCAACCTCGCTCTCTACATCAGCGCACCCACAGATGCCTACGCCCACCTCCTCACGTCGTTCTCGGAAGTTTTCTGTCCAGAAATTTGCCAAACGCTCACGGCTCTTGCCAAGCATGGTATTTATCACCATATCAAGACGGCGGGAGCCCCAGTCTTTGCAAAATTCAGACGTCTGGCACCAGAACGATTGGCAGCTGCCAAACAGACGTTCGCCGAAATGGTGAAAATGGGCCTTTGCCAAAAGGCCTCCAGCCCATGGTCGTCACCCGTACACATTGTTCTGAAGAAAGACGGCTCCCTCCATCCGTGCGGGGATTACAGGCGCCTGAACATGCAAACAGAACCGGATCAGTACCTCCTCCCAAACATTGCCGACGTGACCCCCTACCTGCACAAAGCGAAGGTTTTCTCTACGCTCGACCTCCTGATGGGGTATTATCAGGTGCCTATGAACCCAGAAGACATCCCCAAGACTGCCATCACCACTCTGTTTGGTACACCTTCAATTACTCCTGTTTTGGCCTTCGTAATGCTGGGGCCACGTTTCAACGTCTCATGGATGGTATGTTAGGGGACCTCCCCTTCTGTGTATGTTATGTGGACGGCATACTTGTGTTCTCCTCCTCAAAAGAGGAACACCTCCATCACCTGCGCATCGTGCTCGACCGCCTGCAACAAAACGGCCTTGTAGTCTGGTACGACAAGTGTATCTTTGGTGCCAACGAAGTGTCGTTCTTAGGGCACCGCATCACTCATGAAGGAGTCCATCCCCTCCCTGAGAAGATAGCAGCCGTTCAGGACTTCCCTGCGCCCTCGACCGTCAAAGCTCTGCAGGAATTCTTGGGCATGATCAACTATTATCACCATTTTCTGCCAGCCATTGCCGCCACTCTTGCTCCCCTCTACGCCTCCCTCAAGGGCAAGCCAAAGGACCTGAAGTGGGGTCCCCTTCAAGAAGTGGCCCTTTGCAATGCAAAGAAGGCCCTATCATCTGCTGGGGCTCTCACTTTTCCTATCCCACATGCCCCTCTCCTTCTCTCCACCGATGCCAGCGACGTCGCTATTAGTGCAATACTTGAACAGGTGGTCAACAGCTCGCCCTGCCCATTGGCCTTCTTCAGCAGAAAACTGTCCAAGGCGGAAGTGGGGTATTCTACCTTCGATCGCGAATATATGGCGGTGCACTTGGCTGTCCATCACTTTCGCCATTTCTTAGAAGGTACGCCCTTCCTCATTCGCACAGACCACATGCCTCTGGTGCATGCCTTCACTCGACAGTGACGCCTGGTCCGCCCGTCAACGCCGACATCTCTCCGCTGTGGCTGAATACAATTGCACCCTTCAATACGTCCCTGGGAAAATGAATCCCGTTGCCGATGCCCCTGTCAAGAAACGCGTTGGCTGCCGTTCAACTGGGATTGGATTACAACGCCCTGGCTGAAGCCCAACGACAGGATCCAGAGTACAGTGATACCTCGGTACTCGACCATAATCCGTTCGAGATCCGTGTTCGACCTCCGATTTGTTCGAGTACCGAATTTTTTTTCCCCATAAGAAATAATGGTATATATTCTATTCCGTTCCCAAGCACTCGAACAGGCCCAAAATATTAATAAAACGTGTACCTAAACAACAATAATTATCTAAATGTGTATGAAATTGGTCAGAAAATCCTATAAAACAATTTTAAACCATTTACTGTACTAAAATAAAACAATTTTAAACCATTTTCTGTACTGTAGTGAACATACCTTTGAGCAGCGGTTCGATGGCATACAGGGATGGATGTGGAGAGGATGGAAGGGGGAGGTTACTGCTTGGAAGGAGAGTCCCCTTCCATGATGTGGCGGGGTAGTTCTCCTTCAGGAGTTGTTTCTCTCTCCAATGAAAGGGTGGGCAGATCTATTTCAGGGGTTTCTTCTCTTCTTTGTCTCTTCTTTGGAGGAGAAACAGGCTTTGATGTAGCAGCTTTCTTTTCTTTTGTGAAAAACTGGTCTATTGTTAATTGTTTCTTCCTCCTCTGCAGTATTCTTCGAAAATGATGAATACCTGTTCTATTACGAATACCTGTTCTATTACGAAACTTTTCAAACCAACCCCTGCTCGCTTTAAATGTAAATGAATCACTTTCACTGGTACTCGGACTTTTCTTCACTAATTCTTCATAGATATGCAACGCTTTTTCACAAATGAACGCTTCACTAACACTTTCCCCGGCCAACTGTTTTTCTTTAATAAATATTAAAAGCAACTTTTCCATCTCCTCAATCACTTGTGGCCTTTGCTTAGTTACCGCCGTAAATCCCGTTGCAACATTCGCCTTCTTAATCATTTCTTTATGCTTTAAAAACGTAGAAATGGTCGACTTCGCCATTCCGTATTCTACCGCTAAATCGGACACTCGTACACCATTCTCATATTTCGCTATAATTTCCTTCTTCAACTCGATCGTTGTTCGCACTGTTTTCCTCTTCTCCTTCCCCTTAACACTCATTACTTTCTTGGGACTCATTATGAAAGCTAAAAAAGCAATTAAAAGCACTGAAAATCACTAAATCACAACGAATGCTGATCGCGCGTTGTCTGAGTGACGCTCTCGAGAGAACTGATGCTTCCCGAACAAGCGAGAGTGGCCGAGATGGCGCGATCATCACAAAGCCCATGCGGTCGTCACGTGTTCGGCTGGTCGAGTACCGAATTTTTGGTCGAGCACCGCAGCAAAAATTTCTCGAAAATTTTGGTCGAACTCCGAATTGTTCGAGTATAGAGTCGTTCGACTACCGAGGTATCACTGTATCAAGGATGTAGGACATCCTGCACGTCCCTCTGTTGGGAAGACTTCCCCCTCGAAGACTCCAACACCACCCTTCTCTGTGACGTCAGTAGTGATAGACTGGGACCTTGGATTCCTGCTCCCATGCCCCGGCAGGTGTTTGATTTCATTCACGGCCTTTCACATCCCTCGTGCCGTTCTACTGCACAGCTGCTGAACACGAAGTTCATTTGGCACGGCATTTTTAAGGATGCTAAGGATTGGGTCTGCGCCTGTACTTCTTGCCAAACTTCCAAAGTACATCGACATACGGATTCAGGAGTGGGCACCTTTCCTCAACCTTAGCGTCGTTTTACACACATTCACGTCGACGTTGTAGGCCCCCTACCCACATCACAAGGACATCGTTACCTGTTTACTGTCATGGACTGCTCCACTCGTTGGCCTGAAGCCATTCCCATGGAAACTGCAACGTCTGCACATCTACCTTACTCTCAGGATGGATTGCAAGATTTGGTATCCCTGAGCATATTACTTCTGACAGGGGTACCACTTTCACCTCTCAATTGGGGACATCATTAGCGAATCTCCTGAGCATTACCCTACATCAGACAACGACCTACAACCCCGCTGCCAATGGAATGGTTGAACGTTTTCATCGCACCCTCAAAGCAGCTTTGATGTCCCGCTGCAAGGATTCCAACTGGTTTACTCAGCTTCCCTGGGTCTTCTGGGACTAAGGACCACTCCTAAAGATGCCCCCGACATCTCGGCAGCTGAAATGGTGTATGGCTCCCCTTTGGTCATCCCTGCTGAATATTTTCCTTCTACAACCTCCTCCGACGATCTCCAGCGCATATGTCACGTCGTGGGAAAATTTACTCCATGCCGCCAGACTTACAAGCCCCCAGCGAAGTATCACATACCGACAGACTTGCACTCTGCAACGCACGTCTTCATGCGCAACGACACTAGCAAGCCACCGCTAACGCCCCCTTACACGGGCCCTTTCCTTGTGATCCGACGCAGTCCGAAAGTATTCCTACTAAACATTCGTGGCAAAGAAGACTGGGTCTCCATTGATCGTGTAAATCCTGCTTATCTCCTGCCAGATGACCCGCCTACAGTTCGCCTCTCTAGATCAGGGCGCCCTATTTAACATGTACAGTATGTCATTTTTAGGGGGGAGCCATGTTACCAACCGTGTGTCACACGATAGTACGTAGTTCATTTTGTGTGTATATTATGCTTGTATCTTTGCTCTTCCCTCACACTAAAAAGAACCTGAAAAGACATGTCTGTGTTTTGGGCTCAAGCCATGTCGTCCTGATGGAAGGTTCCTATAAGTAGCTTTCTAAGGGATATTTGCTACAGTGATATTCCCAGAGAATTTACCTTTAGGTATCCAGAATTCTAACTCTTGGCGTGAATATCCTTAAAATTTTTCATAAGGATATCGTATTAAGTAGGGGACGTATATCTTGATACAACACATAGCAATCTTCACCCTGAATAGCATTTGCACTTCGAGGGGAAAGTGGCAAAAAATAGAAGGGGAGCCATTATCAAGGTACCCTTCCTCCCGTACTACTATTGAGTATCTAGGTGGCGCTGTATCCAAGATGGTGCCTTATTCCTATTGTTGTAGCTGTTTCGCACGGTGGTTTTCCCTGTAGCTCTATCGTTTATGCTCGTTATTTTGGATTTATCATGCAATTTCCAGTCCCTTCTACCTCTGGAAAGTTGAGTATTTGATCTTTACAGTGTATAATTTTTAGCTCCTGCCTCACAGTGAAATTAGAGTAATTTTAAGAGTTGAAGCTTCGCCTTCACCAGAGGCGCCATAGGCGCTGTCGTTCATAACGCATCTGTTATTTAGTTAGCTGAACGACTTTTCCGGCTATAATAGCATGAATATTTATGAAGCTATTCAATTAAATATTTACTAGGAAGTTATATATTATGTCGGTTGTATTCTTTAGAGTTTCAGCTATTTAGGTAACCGAACCTCGCTCGCGCTAGGCTTCTTAGCCTATGCGCTTCAGTTTACTTTCATGCATGATATAGAACGACATTCCTAGTTGTAATAGCATTAGAATATGAAGCTATTTAGGCAATTAATACTTGTAAAGATATACTGATTGCATATATTTCCTCTTCCTTTTCAATTGTATACGTTTAGAGTTTTGGCGATATAGGTAACCGAATCTCGCCTGGCGCTAGGCTAACTAGCCTAGGCGCTTCAGTATACTTTCATACATGCTCCCTGTTTACCCTCGTGTGTCGGTTTATCAATTCATATGGAGATAGTATCTCCTAGAATTATCATATAAATTGATACTCGTCTCCTGCGGAGATTTAAGGGTATTCCCTCCTTCCCTCTGAGTGTCGGCATTGGCGACAACCCTATCTTGGTCCTGCCATAGAGTAGAGAAGGCTAGTGTTTTCTGTCTCTTACCCTTGCTGCCAGATGGCCGGCTTTGAGTTTTCGACAGAACCTGAGAGTATTCAGTCTTTGCTGGTGGCCGAGCAGCAGGGTGAGTAGTCACTCCCCTGCCGGTCTTCTGCTGCCGGCATAGAAGGCTATGCCTCCCTAGGCCGCACTTGAAGTGGTTGTATTATGATGCCGCCACCTTCTCCCCTGCGGTCTGGAAGACTAGTCCTACGTTGGCAGACCCTAGGCTGAAGAATAGACATTCCTCTGCCGCCAAGGATGGCGCCGACACAAACGTTGTTTCTCGCCTATTGAGAGGCGGCGGCAATTCGGCCGCCTCCTCCTAACACGGTTTTGGCAGACCCTAGGCTGAAGAATAGATATTCTTCTGCTGCCTAGGACGGCGCCAATATTGAAACAGTTTCTCATTTGTGTGGGAAGACTGCAACCTTATCGCTTTCTTCCACACTTTATATAGGACCCTTTTCCCTGTCCCCCTCTGTCTTTTAGCGATGGCCTAGCCATCGCAACCCTGTGGCTGTCGTCCTACAATCTTCCCGCTTACCGGGTAGGTTGCGGGGCCGGCCGGGCTCCTACATAAGCAGTCACCTAATCTCTCAGTCTTCCCTTTTGGACACGTGGCTCCGGGAAAGGCTGTGTCGGTTGTGACGGCTGCCGGTGGGAGACCCCTGTTCTGTAGAGAGTTCCTCAGTCCTCTCTTGGACTGCCATCCACATACTCGAGGCCAGGAGTGACCGGCAGCGGTTTTGTGGTTGGATGGAAGCTTGAATGATTCATTCTCCCCTTCCATTTGAGCTCTCATTCTGGAGGAGGGCAGTAAGATTATATTCTTACACCCTTAATAATTGTTAACAAACATTTAATAAGACAGTCCTTCACTTCATGCTTTCTCTTTCTCTATCAGCTAGTCCCACCAGGTACTTACCCAGTTGACGAAAGCCGGCTGGACCGGTGCTGTCAGGTATAAATCCAGGTGGCGGGATCCTGCCGCTAGGGGTTAGCCTAGTTGCCGGCTAAACTACAGTATAGGATTATACAGTAGCCAGTATATTTGCAGTATAGATTATACTGCAGACAGAAAACTATAGTATATTGTTATACAGTAGTTTTTTGGGCTCAGGCCATGTCATCCTGATGGAAGGTTCCTATAAGTAGCTTCCTAAGGGATATTTGACTACAGTGATATTCCCAGAGAATTTACCTTTAGGTCTCCAGAATTCTAACTCCTGGCACGAATATCATTAAAATTTCTCTTAAGGATATCGCATAATATCAGGGGACGTATATCTTGATACGACACATAGCAATCTTCACCCTGAGTAGCGTTTTCGCTTTGAGGGGGAAAGTGGTAAAATTTGAAGGGGAGCCAATATCAAGGTTACCCTTCCTCCCTTACTACTACGAGTATCTAGATGGCGCTTTACGTCACCCCCACTCTTATTCCTATAAGTGTAGCGGTATCGCTCAGTGATTTTCCCTGTTATCTCTCTCGTTACGCTTTGGCTTTTTACGGATATCATGCAATCTCCAGCCTCTTCTGTCTCTGGAAAGTTGAGTATTTGATCTTTACAATGTATAAATTTTAGCTCCTGCCTCACAATGAAATTACGTTAAATTAAGTGATGGAGCTTCGCCTTAACCGGAGGCGCCATGGGCGCTGTCATTCATAACCTATTAGTTATTTAGTTAGCCTGAACGACTTTCCTGGTGTTAATAGCATGAATTTTTACGAGGCTATTCAGTCTTCATTGCTAGGAAAGTTATTTATATTATACCGATTGTATTCTTGATAGTTTCGGCTATTTAGGTAACCAAACCTTGCTCGTGCTAGGCTTTCTAGCCTATGCATTTTAGTTCACTTTCATGCATGATATAATAGACATTCCTAATGTAATAGCAATTACAAATGAAGCTATTTAGGCAATTTATACGTGTAAGATATATTGATTGCATATATATTCCTTTTCCTCTGCGATTGTATATGAGAGTGTTTCGGCAATTAAGGTAGTCGAATCTCACCTGCCACTAGGCTAGTAGCCTAGTGGCTTTAGTATACTTTCATACATGTTCCCGGTTTACCCTCGCGTATTATTTTATCAATTCAGGCGGAGATAGATATCTCCTAGAATTATTATATAAACTGATACTCGTTTCCAGTGGAGATTTAAGGGTAATCGCTCCTTCCCTCTGAGTGCAGCCTTAAGCTACAACTCTAGCTTAGTCTGGCCATCGAGTAGACACTCCGGCTTGACTGGGCTAGTGTTTTCTGTCTCTCCCCTTGGCTGGCAGATAGCAGGCTATGGGTTTCGGTCAGAACCTCAGACTAGATAGTCTTTTGCCGGCGGCAGGCCGGCAGGGGGAATAGTCATTCCCCTGCTGGACTAAGCTGCCAGCATAGGAGGCTAGACCTCCCTAGGCCACACTTGAAGTGTTTGTATGATGCCGCCACCTCCCTGCAGTCTAGAAGACAAGTCCTGTGCTTGCAGACCCTAGGCTGAAGAATAGACACACTTCTGCCGCCTAGGATGGCGCCGGCACTGAACTATATTGGCAGACCCTAGGTTGGAGAATAGATATTCTTTTGCTGCCTAGGACGGCGCCGATATTGAGTTTCTTCATAGTGTGGTAGGACCGGCAACCCAGCCGGCTCCTTCCACACCTCATACAGGACCCTTTTCCCTACCCCATCTGTCTTTTAGTGATGGGCTAGCTATCGCAACCCTTTGGCCGTCGTCCTACAATCTCACTGCTTGCCGGCGGGTTGTGGGGCCGGCCGGGGCTCCTACATGCAGCTACTTAGTCGCTCAGCCTTCCCTTGTGGACTTCAGGCTCCTGGAAAAGCTGGGCCAGCTGCTGGTGGGAGACCCCTATACTGTAGAGTGTTCTTCATTCCTCTCTTGGACTGCCATCCACATACCAGTGGCCGGCAGTGACCGGCAATGGTTTGTGTTTGGGTGGAAGCCTGAATGATACATTCTCCCCCTTCCATTTGAACCCTCCTTCTGGAGGAAGGCAGTAAGATTAAGTACTTACACCCTTATTTATTGTTAATACACATTTAATAAGGTACCCTTCACTCCTTACTTCTCTATCGGCCAGTGCCGCCGGGTACTAACTAACCTACCGGGTCGATGCCACCGGCCACTACCCCAGCCAGCAAGGCGCCAGCTGGACCGGTGTGCCGTCTCGCTTGCTGGACTGTGCCACCAGGTGCTAGCCTAGCCGGTAACATGCCGGCTAAAACTATAGTATATGATTATACTGTAGCCAGTATATTTGCAGTATAGATCATACAGCAGACAGAAAACTATAGTATAAATTATACAGTAGTCATTTTCCAACATACCCTGTGTATCCTTGCACAGTCTATTGTTGAGACCAATTAGATATGGAAAGAAAAGGTTTCTTCCAACATACTGATAGAGTGATAGGTGATCAGTTACTATTTACCCACATTATTAAAACCTTTGGAAAGTCAGTGTTAAGTTACACTTATCTATCCTTACAGGTTAGAATTCTTCCTCTGGGTTTCCTAAATAGGAAAACTCTAGGTTTTAATTATGGGGTAGGTTGCAGCAATTGGCTGAACAGGAAACAAGTATGCGTCTTTCCTAATTCCTTTCTAGCTTGTCTATCCTAAGCTATATGCAAAAATATTAATAATAATATTTTATATAGTTTGTCAGGTGAGATGAACAATCTCGTACTCATTTATTTTTCCTCTCTTTACAGGAGGATCATCCCAAGTGCCTTAGAGTCTTTTGCAACGTGAGGAGCAGGGACTTCTGTGGCCATGAAGAATGCAGGGCTCATTCTCTCTGCTCCATCTCCAAGGGACCTCTGAAGTACTGGGACCCCCAGGACTGTAATGTTTGTGAGGCCTTGGTTACTGAGGTTTTTGATGACCCCAAGACAGCGGAGTCAAGGGATTAAGCACGAAGTAAGCTGCGCAGATGGGTTTGTGGCTTTCAAAAGAATGCCACGGGACCTTACCTTCCGAATGAACGGATGCGCGCCTTTCTGTTCCCTAAGGCGGGTGCGGAAGCTGTCCTACCCCAGCCTCAACCTGAGATCCCTTGCATCCAGATTTCTGTAGATATAAAAGTTAGGGATATTCGCCCCAGGAGTTAGAATTCTGGATACCTTAAGGAAAATTTCTCTGGGAATATCACTGTAGTCAAATATACCCTAGGAAGCTACTTTAAAGGAACTTCCATCAGGACAACATGGCCTGAGCCCAAAAATAGATTTTTCGCTTCGCTCAAAATCCGTTTTGTCAGTTTATTGACTTGTTAGTTTAGGCTGACATTCCAGTCTTGACTCTTCACAAGCTGGTTTGAATGTTGTGTGATTTTATTTCTGGGTAACGGTTAGACAAGCATGGAGACTTCCTTCCACTAAAGGAAGAATTCCTATATAAATGACGAAGGGTTTCTATCTGCGTAGGAACAAACTTCAAATTTTTCTATATTTCCTAGCTATACAAACCTGATTAATTTATCCTTATATCCTGCTTCATCCAAGTCATCTCTTGACCATGAGAAGGATGGCCCAATCTCACCAAGGCTAGTACGCGCTCACCCAGTGTGAAGGTACATCTCATAACCACACAGTACATGGTTGCTAGATATGCACTTTTTCTTTTCTTTTTCTGTTCGTTGCAAAGCGACTTCAGAGTAAGCCCAAATGACTCAGATTTTTATAGCTAGAAAAAATACAAATTACTTAAAAAATTCATAGTACTATATTTAAAGTACAGGAGTAAAACTTTTATTGATGAGGAAGCTGGGAAAATTTTCCTGTCTGAATCATTCTTTCATGAGAATGCTAAATTTAGATTTTATGAATAGAACTTACCTCGCAGTTATATATACATAGCTAATAATCTCTACTTTTGGCAGAATTTTTCTAAACGAGGCAACCGCCTTGTGGTGGTTGGGTGGTTACACCCGTTAAAGGGTGGTACGAGGAATCATTCCAGTTTTCTGACTTCAGTTCATCTCTGCCGGGCGGATCGCTAACACGTTGGTCCGTCATTAAGAGTTTTTCTTCGCTTTCCCTGTTTTTGCTGTACCAGTCTGCTATTTGGTGAAGTACACTGATTTGGGGTTTTGGCAATTGTGATTTTGTTAGTTCTTTGCTTTTTTGCTGTTATCATTATGAGTGATAAAATTCAATTCCGTGTCTGTGCGAATGAAGAATGTAAGGTGAGACTACCGAAAATGGCGGTAGACCCTCACACAGTGTGTTTGAATTGTAGGGGTTTTGAATGTGTCCTTAATAATAGGTGCGGGGAATGTAAGGGTTTGGATGAAAAGGATTGGTTGATTATGAAGCGCTATGTGCGTAAACTAGAGCTCAATAGAGTTAGGAGAGCTTCTAGGTCAAAATCTAAGTCTGTTAGTGGAAAGGAAGACGAACTTAGTGTAGATTTATCTTTTGAACCTATAATTAATTCCTCTTTGGAAGTTGATCCTTCCCTTGAGTTAGTAACTCCTGCCCTTCCTACAGGATCCATATCTGCGGATGACCCTCGGTAAGCTAGTTTGGCTGCCGAGTTGAAGGCCATTAAAGAACAGCTTGCGGGCTATAAAGGTAAGAATAGTGAAAGTGCTTGTGTAAGTGCAGTGGAGGTGGCGACTGACTGAACCTGTCATTACCCTAGGCCTAGACCTCTACCAAGCTCCCAGGAACAAGGGAGAAGGTACGTCGACAACCAAAAGGGGGTGAGAGGTACGTACCCTCAGTCAGCCGTCGCCTCAGACAGTCCTGTTGCCGATTCCCAGGCTGTTCTTGACTGTCACGGAAAAGACGTGTCGGATGTGTTAATTTCTTCTCCGAATTCTCCCAGACGTAAATGGAAGTTTGAAGCGTCAAGACCTACAAAGAGGAGATAGAACCACGACGAACTGTCTCGTTCTTTCTCTCCCGGTTCTAGCAGCTATGAACCTTGTCTGTTGGAGGACGATTTCGACTCCGTGCCTGTGAAAAGGACGAAGCCTAAGCCTGCAAATCAGGATTTTACAGCCAAAGATCCTTCCCCTTCTACGAGTGTTATTGTTAACCCTCCCCTTCGGGACCGCAAGACCCAGCTGATGTTGCTAAATCCTTTATGTCTGTCATGCAGGAACAACTTTTTACGAAATCTACTTCTAAGAGAGAACGGAGTCCTTCTCCAAAGAAAACTTCTCTCACTCGGCGCCAGGGCGATGACTGTGCGCTTTCGCAAGGCGATACTTCTTCTCGATACCAGGACAATACGGTCTCTCGTTCTCGAAATCAGGACGATACTATCTCTTGTTGTCGATGCCAGGACGATACCGCCTCTCGTTCTCGATGCCAGGACGATACCGCCTCCCGTTCATGACGCCAGGACGATACCGCCTCTCGTTCACGACGCCAGGACGATACCGCCTCTCGTTCACGACGCCAGGACGATACCGCCTCTCGTTCACGACGCCAGGACGATACCGCCTCTCGTTCACGACGCCAGGACGATACCGCCTCTCGTTCACGACGCTAGGACTATACCGCCCCTCGTTCACGACGCCAGGACGATACCGCCTCTCGTTCACGACGCCAGGACGATACCGCCTCTTGTTCACGACTCCAGGACGATACCGCCTCTCGCTCACGACGCCAGGACGATACTGCCTTTCATTCTCAATGCCAGGACAATACCAGCCTGCTTCCTCAGGACGATACTGCCTCTCGTCTCAAGGACTCTTCTAGTGCTGGGCGCCAGGACGCAAGCCATCTTTTGCAGGACGATTCCTTTGATTTGCCTTTGTCGGATTCTAAGGAGCCTTCTTCTCGTTCAAAGGATGTTGCAGATGTGGATCAGGACCTCGAGGAGGTCTCTGATGACGATGATAAACCTGCCGACGCTGCCGGAGATTACAAGTTCTCTCTCGCTCCCTTCTTGAACTTTTTGGAGAGGAATTCAAACCTGCTGCCTTGCAATCTCCTCAATCCCAATTTAACAGAAAGTAGGCCAAGAAACAGTCGGCCTTCATCAAGATGAAGCTGTCGATTTCCGCAAAGAAGGCTCTTGCGAAGATTGATGACTGGATGAAGGAGCGGAGACAAGCAGTTAAGACTTCCTTCTCGTTTCCACCAGCTCGTCTTGCTTCAAAAGCTGGTATGTGGTATGAAACTGGGGAACCTTTGGGTCTGGGAGTGGCTTCCTCCTCCAAGGGTGACTTCTCTGGCTTAGTGGACTCAGCTAGAAGGCATGCTCTCAGCTCAGCCAAGGTCATGTGGTCGATGTCGGAGCTGGATCATCTCGTCAAAGGTATTTTTAGAGCCTTTGAGGTTTTTAGTTTTCTAGACTGGTCGCTAGGGACTCTGGCAAGGAAAACTGACCAGATGGAAGGAACTCGGGACCTTACCAGTATTATGTCGTGTATGGACAAGGCCCTCAGAGATGGGGCGAATGAGTTGGCTGCGCTGTTCTCAGCTGGGATCATAAAGAAGAGGGCGCTGCTTTGCTCTTTTACTTCAAGGTCTGTTACCATTGCGCAGAAGTCTGAGCTTCTTTACGCCCCCGTCTCAACATCTTTTTCCCGAGTCCCTGGTTAAAGACATTACGCTTTTGCTGGCTCAAAAAGCCACCCAAGACCTATTATCTCGGTCAGCTTGTAAGCCCTTGGCAACCACTCCTTCTTCGAAGCGAGAGGAAAAGAAATTCCAGCAGCCCTTTTTGGGGCAGGACTACTTCAAGACCAGATTTGAGAGGAAGAAGGCAAGAGTCAGGACCAAGATCAAACAGGGGTTCGTTCAGAGCTCTCTCCAGAAAATGAAGTTCGTCTCCTCCAGACAGTGGGCGCAAGACTGTCAGGTTTTTGGCAGTCTTGGAAGAGGAGAGGGGCAGACACTTGGTCCCTCTCAGTCATCAAGGAAGGATACAAGATCCCCTTTCTGAAGAAAGCTCCTCTCGCAGATGCTCCGCTGGCCTTAGTAGCCCAGTACACAGATCTGGGGAAACAGAAGGCCCTAATAGACCAAGTCGACCAAATGCTAGACAAGGGAGCGATAGAACCGGTTCGGGATCTATCCTCCCCAGGCTTTTACAATCACCTGTTTCTAGTCCCCAAGAACTCGGGCGGATGGAGACCCGTCCTGGATGTCAGTTCTCTCAACGTCTTTGTGGAGAAGACAAAGTTCTCCATGGAGACGACTCAGTCTGTGCTGGCATCAGTATGTCCAGGGGACTGGATGGTGTCCCTCGATTTGCAGGACGCGTATTTCCACGTCCCCATCCATCCGACTTCAAGGAAGTACCTGAGATTTGTAATGCAGGGCAAGTGCTTCCAATTCAGAGCTCTTTGCTTCGGTCTCAGCACGGCTCCTCAAGTCTTCACCAGGATAATGGCAAATGTGTCAGGCTGGCTGCATCAAGAGGAAATAAGGATATCCTTTTATCTGGACGATTGGCTGATTCGTTCACGATCGAGGGAGAAATGTCTGGAGGATTTACGAAAGACTTTTATGATGGCTCAAGATCTAGGCCTGGTCATCAACAGGGAGAAGTCTCAGATCAAGCCGAATCAGACTATTCTCTATTTGGGGATAGTTCTGAATTCAGTTCTTTTTCGGGCTTCTCCCTCACAGGAAAGGCAGACCAAGTGTCTTGAAAAAGTCAGAAGTTTCCTGGACAAGAAGAGGTGCTCAGCGAAGGAGTGGATGAGTTTGCTGGGGACTCTATCCTCCCCTCGAGCAGTTTGTCTCTCTGGGGAGACTCGACCTAAGGCCTCTACAGCACTTTCTTTTGAAAACATGGAACAGGAAGACACAGAAAGACTCCTTTTCCTTCCCCATTCCAGCAGAAGTCAAGAATCTTCTGAAGTGGTGGCTGGATCCAGCCTTGTTAGGGGAAGGGATCTCCTTACACAAGAAGAACCCAGACCTAGTGTTGTTTTCAGATGCATCGGAGTCAGGTTTGGGGGCAACACTAGGAAGCAAGGAGGTCTCAGGCTATTGGGAAGGAAATCAGCTGGAATGGCACATCAACAACAAGGAGCTGATGGCCATTTTTCTGGGGCTAAAGGCCTTCAAAGACTCGGTGTCTGGGAAGATTGTGGAGGTCAACTCAGACAACACCACAGCTCTTGCTTACATCAGAAAGCAAGGGGGGACTCACTCTCTGTCTCTGTTCGAAACAGCAAGGGAGCTCCTTCTTTGGGCGAAGGAAAACAAGATAGATCTGCTGACGAGGTTTGTACAGGGACAGAGAAATGTGAGGGCGGACATGCTCAGCAGGAAAGGGCAGGTCCTTCCCACAGAATGGACCCTCAACCAACATGTCTGTCAGAGTCTCTGGAGGCTGTGGGGGAGACCCCTCATCGATCTTTTCGCCTCCAACTTAACCAAGAGGATCCCCAACTATTGCTCCCTGGTTCCGGACAAGGAGGCAATAGCGGTGGACGCCTTTTTGATGGATTGGACGGGGATGGACACATATGCCTTTCCCCCGTTCAAGATCATCAATCTGGTAGTCAGGAAATTCGCTCTCCTCGATTCGGGACGAATGATCCTGGTAGCTCCTTTCTGGCCGATGAGGGAATGGTTCACGGAGGTAGTGGACTTGTTGATGGACTTTCCAAGAAGCCTTCCTGCTATTCCAAAGCTGCTCAGACAACCCCACTTCGAGAGGTATCATCAAAACCCCCTCGCTCTCAATCTGACTGCCTTCAGACTATCGAGAAGCTCGTCAGATTGAGAGGATTTTCAGCGCAAGCTGCGAAAGCTATCGCCAGAGCGAGGAGGGTCTCTTCACAGAGGGTCTACCAGTCCAATTGGGAGACTTTTAGAGCTTGGTGTAGGAAGCACAAGATATCCTCATCCACTACCTCTGTGAGCCAGATTGCTGATTTCTTGTTGTACCTCAGGCAGGACGCTAAGCTAGCTGTGTCCACAATCAAAGGGTACGAAAGCATGCTCGCTTTAGTCTGTCGGCATAGAGGCTTGGACTTGTCTCACGATAAGGACTTACATGACCTCTTGAAGTCTTTTGAGCCAACCAAACAGGTCCAGTTAAAGCCCCCTTCTTGGAACCTTGATGTGGTTCTTAAATTTCTGTGCATCAAGAGATTTGAGCCCATCTCACAAGCTCCTCTTAGGGAGGTTACGAAGAAAACCCTCTTCCTTTTGGCCTTAGCAACAGCTAAAAGAGTCATTGAAGTCCATGCAATTGAAAAGCAGGTAGGCTTCAATCTGAATGGGGCAGTTTGTGCCTTAAGAATAGACTTCCTCGCCAAGAACGAGAACCCTTCAAAGCCCTGGCCAAGGACCTTTGAGGTTCCTAACTTGACTAACCTAGTGGGTCAAGAGCAAGAAAGGCTCCTCTGTCCAGTATGAGCCCTCAAGGCCTACTTGTCTCGCACAAAAAATGTAAGAGGCTGTTCTAGCTCCTTGTGGTGTTCTGTGAAAGATCCTCAGAAGCCCCTTTCCAAGAACGCTTTGTCCTTTTTCCTGAGGGAAGTTATAAGAGAAGCGCAATTGAAAAGCAGGTAGGCTTCAATCTGAAAGGGTACAGTTTGTGCCTTAAGAATAGACTTCCTCGCCAAGAACGAGAACCCTTCAAAGCCCTGGCCAAGGACCTTTGAGGTTCCTAACTTGACTAACCTAGTGGGTTAAGAGCAAGAAAGGCTCCTCTGTCCAGTATGAGCCCTCAAGGCCTACTTGTCTCGCACAAAAAATGTGAGAGGCTCTTCTAGCTCCTTGTGGTGTTCTGTGAAAGATCCTCAGAAGCCCCTTTCCAAGAACGCTTTGTCCTTTTTCCTGAGGGAAGTTATAAGAAAAGCGCATCTCTTGTGTGAGGAGGAACATTTCGGCCTTTTAAAAGTGCAGGCTCACGAAGTGAGAGCCATTGCGACCTCGCTTGCTCACCGCCAGAACATGTCGGTCAGACAAATTATGGATGCGACATTCTGGAAGAGCAACTCTGTGTTCGCCTCTCATTACGCCTCTCATTACCTCAGAGAGGTGAGAGTGGATTATGAGAAATGCTTTACCTTGGGCCCATACGTGGCTACGGCTTCTGTATTAGGCAAAGAAGTTACTACCTCCCCTCAACCTTAGTTTTGTATACCTGTGTGTGGGTTGGTGTTTTTAATGGTTGTCTGAGGACGTCGACTTCTGTACAGTCACCTCAGTCTAGTTAGATAATTTATATCTACTTTGCAAAGGTTAGGTGGTTGGTTTTTGTAAGGTTGCAGTTTTTAATATTGGGCAATAGGTAGTCCTGAAGTCTAGTCAGATTGTTGGTCTCACCCCGTTGACAGACTCGATTGAGTGTTTTCAGCACGGCAGGTCACATCCTGGCTGACACTCCTAAGGGAAAGCGACTCAAGAGGCAGGAACCTTTGAAGTCAGCTACCTTAGCAGGTGAGGAATCAAGGTGTTTTTTATCCTACAACTCTTTTGGTTGTTTCCCCAACGATGTTTACACTCTATCACCCTCCTCCAAGTGTGTTAATCAGCTATGTATATATAACTGCCAGGTAAGTTCTATTCATAAAAATGGAGTTTTATGATAAAACAAAGTTTTGTGAATATAGTACTTACCTGGAAGTTATATATACATTCGAAGGCCCACCCACCTCCCCTCAGGAACAGGTCGGGCATAGATGAACTGAAGTTAGAAAACGGGAATGATTCCTCGTACCACCCTTTAACGGGTGTAACCACCCAACCACCACAAGGCGGTTGCCTCGTTTAGAAAAATTCTGCCGAAAGTAGAGATTATTAGCTATGTATATATGACTGCCAGGTAAGTATTCACAAGACTTTGTTTAATCATAAAAACTCCATATTTAATGGCTCCTTATTTTGAACAAGTCATTTTGGTATAATGGCAAGTTATATAACTCAGATCTTAATTATTTTAACTGTAATTAATCCAGATTTCCTTTAAATCAGGTGTCATGGAACTAGATCCAGCATCCGAAGAAGAAGATTTAAATATTCAGATTAAACCTGAATTAATTGATGATATAGAAGATGACCCTATGGGAGATCATCTGTTACCAGAAGATCAAGGAATAACAGCAGATGATCCTGAGTTTAATCCAGCATATGATTACGAATGGAGTAAAGGCCGCATGAGAGGCCGAGGCAGGTAAATAAGTTACATATCATTTGTAAGAGGCAAATTATTTTATAAAGAGTTTAGAGTTAATTGAATTCTATTGTCAGGCTAAAACTGGAATGAGTCATAATTAGAATGCTGTCATATTCTTGTTGTAAGAGAACTTATCCCATTTCTGCTTTCAGACAATGTTCTCTTTACTCTTCATCTCCTGGGAATTGATTTTTTTTTTTCATTTTTGAGTATTTACAGTTCAGAAAGTTAGAAAATATAAATTCCATTATTAAAACACAAGATATATATGGTGACCATATGGCCACCTAAGTAGAATACGAATACAACAAATTTTATTTCCTATTTTATGCTTTATTTATTAAACAAGAATAATTGGATGGATATGCAAAGCATCATGTAATTCATTCAATATTCTACAAAGTAATTAAATCAGATTTTTAAACATCTGACTTACCTGGTACAGGTAGTTATATATATAGCTATACGTCCCTGACGTCCAGCAGAAATTTCAAATCTCGCGGCAATCGCAGATTGGGTAGCCAGGTGTACCACCTGTGCGCCCTCTAGCGAGGTACCTGGAACCATTCCATGATTCCTCAGATCTTCCCTGCCACTCACGCCGGCAACATCGCTAGATCTTTCATTCGCTGTAACCTGTATATTGCAGTTATCTTGGTGATGTACAATATACTGTTGGCTTTCGCTCATTTGGTTTTATTTTGACTGAGTTAGTGGTTGGATTATTATCGCTATGTTTTAACTTGAAAGGGGTAGTTTTTTCCACCTACTGTAAAAATAACGAACCTACTCTTAAAAACATGATGGCGGAAGAAAAACACTCCGCCAACACTATGACTTCCCAAACATATTACGTAGACTACGTAGTATGACTTGCAAATTCTTTTCTTTTTCTATGCAAAGAATGATAAGTGAACACTAACTTACAAACCAAAAGTATTTAAGTTTTTATAAGATAAAAGGAATATATAGTTTTAAGAAAATATTTGTCCTATTAGTATACTTTCTTTAGATAATCATCGGTCTATTTTCAGAGATTAAATAAAACTAGCGTACTGTTAAATTTACACTACGTAGTTCTCTTGAAAATCGATACAGTCTCACAAATTACTTTGTATCGTTATTTATTTTTATTTTTTTTTTTTATATTGGGAATTCTAATATTAATCAGATAACCTATTGCATTCTCATTCAAGCCCTTGGCGGAAGAGTATTATATCTCGCCGCGGGCAGGTCTAATTATGGTCTTATGTGAAAGAGTATAAAAAGTGCAATTTTCAGTGCTAAATTAGTGCAGTGAATTTAATCAGTCAGTGGAGGATGCGTCTGCTCGACCCTGTCGTTATCCTAGCTTTAGACCTCTTCCAAGCTCGCCAACCCCTGGGAGAAGGAATGTCTATCAGCAAAAGGAAACGAGAGGCGTTCCTGTTAACGCTTCCCAGAATGCTCGCCCTCGCCGTGGGAAAGGTGAGGTAAAAGTGTTATCTTCGCCGTCGGTTGACTCAGCTCACAGACAGGGCTGGCGTCTTACGTATTTTCCTGTTGGACAAGAAGAGAGTTGCTCGTCATGATGCCGAGCGTTTAGATTCTTTACACCTTAACCCTAGCGTCAAGAAGGACGCCGAGCGTTAAGGAATGGACTACATCATGCCAAGCGTCGAGTAGGTGGAAGTTATATCACTTAACACCGAGCGTCAGAGCATTGGACGGCAAGCTGCTAACGCTGCTGTAAGAGTTTGACACAATGTTTGAACCTGAGTGCAACTTCTTTGTCTCTCTTGTTGGATGAACGAACATTCTAGACGTGAATGTCTTAGTTCCGAGCGTCTGAATCGCGAGCGTCATTGTTCCGAGAGTCACGTGGCGCCAAGCTACAAGCAGTTGCATGGCGGCAAGCGTCCAGCAGTTGGACTTGATGTCGAGTGTCAAGCAGTTACGTGACGTCGAGCGTCAAGCAGTTGGACGTGACGCCGAGTGTCAAGCATAGTTCCGAGCGTCTAAATCGCAAATGTCATTGTTCAGAGAGTCACGTGGCGCCGAGCGTCAAGCAGTTGCATGACGTCTAGCATCCAGCAGTTTGACTTGACGTCGAGTGTCAAGCAGTTAGACGTGATGCTGAGCGTCAAGCAGTTCCATGGCGTCAAGCGTCCAGCAGTTGGACTTGACGTCGAGTGTCAAGCAGTTAGACGTGACGCCGAGCGTCAAGCAGTTGCATGGCGTCAAGCGTCCAGCAGTAGGACTTGACGTCGAGTGTCAAGCATGACACCGAGCATCAAACAGTTAGACGTGACGCCGAACGTCAAGCGGTTAGACGTTACGTCGAGCATCAAGACTCGGACGTCGTGATTACGCCAGTCGAGCCGAACGTTGAGATCGCGAACGTCTTAGTTCCGATCATAATGACCGTGAGTGTCTAGCGTTGGAACATCGTTACGCCAGGCGCTATAAAAAAATACAGAGAAAAATATTAACTGGAAAGAAATTATTTTCACACACCAAGGCCTGCCAGAACAAACTCTTAGTGTCTGATGGAGGGCGAGAAATAAACCCCTATAAGTAAGTAAAAGTAAGTAATGATCTTGGACCCATTGAGGCCAGAATTCAGGACCTTAAGGAGTTGACTCCTAGGAAACAAGACGTCTCTACCTCGGTTAGAGACTTGTAGGAATTAGGGATCAATGATCTCCTTTCCCCTATTTATCTTTTATAGGAATTCTCGTAGGAGAAGATCCTAAGATACTTCATCCTTCGGTTGACTTATAGAAACTCATGAGAGTTTTTTCTGAAGAGTTTCCAAATTATTTTGTGCCTGCTGCTCCTCGTTCCCCGCCTTCAGAGTTTACGCTAGGGAAGGTGTCGAAGGAGTCTCTGTTTACAAAGATGGTGCTGTCTCGATCATCTAAAGAGCTTTGAGGATGATGGGAGACTGGATGCAATCCAAGAATATCCAGGGTAATACTGTTTTTCCCTTTTCCCTAGTCGAGAGGTTCTTGACGACAAATGTCTTTACAACTCCCCCGTTAAATGTCGCGTTTCAGCCGCTTTAACCCAAAGGAGTCAAGCAGCCAGACGTGATGTCGAGCGTCCAGCTAACGTGACATCGAGCGTCCAGCAGGACGTGATGTCGAGCGTCCAGCTAAAACGTGACGTCGAGCGTCCAGCAGGACGTGACGTCGAGCGTCCAGCAGGACGTGACGTCGAGCGTCCAGCAGGACATGACGTCGAGCGTCCAGCAGGACGTGACGTCGAGCGTCCAGCAGGACGTGACGTCGAGCGTCCAGCAGGACGTGACGTCGAGCGTCCAGCAGGACGTGACGTCGAGCGTCCAGCAGGACGTGACGTCAAGCATCCAACAAGACGTGACGTCGAGCATCAAGCGGGCTGCGACGTCAAGCATCAAGCAGAACGCGACGTCGAGCGTCAATCAGCTCATGACATGGACGTGTACGCATTTCCACCGTTCAAAATTCATTACAAAGTGATGCAAAAGTTTGGGTCACACGAAGGGACCAGATTGACTCTAGTGGCTCACTTTTGACCCTCGAGAGTGGTTCACAGAGGTACTGGAATAGATGGTAGGCACTCCAAGAAGCCTTTCATTAAGAGTAGTTCTACTCGAACAACCCCACTTGGAAAGGTACCATCAACAGTCTCCAAGCTCTTCATCTAACTGTCTACAGATTATCGAAAAACTCACAAGAGCTAGAGGCTTTTCGAAGGAGGCAGCTAGGGCTATTGCAAGAGCAAGGAGGACTTCTACTATCAAGGTTTACCAATCCAAGTGGGAGGTTTTTAGAGAGTGGTGCAGAGTCAACTCTGTTTCCTCGTCCAGTACCTCTACAACTCAGATTGCTGATTTCCTGTTATATCTTCAAAGGAAATGCAATTTTTTTCATCCTCTACCATCAAGGGATACAAGAGTATGTTAGCTACCGTATTCAGGAACAACACTTGGACCTTTATAATGTTAGAGACCTACAGGAACTTCTCAAATCCTTTGAAACATCAAAGCAATAGCACCAGGATTCACCAGCTTGGAATCTGGATATAGTCCTGAAGTTCATTATGAGTGACAGGTTTGAGCCCTTGCATTCAGCTTCATTTAAGGACCTCACGATGAAGACTCTATTTTTGGTCAGTCTGGCGACAGTTAAAAGAGTCGGTGGGATTCATGCTTTTAGTTAAAATGTTGGTTTTTTCGAGATAACAAAGCTATCGGCTCATTGCAGTTAGGCTTTCTCGCCAAGAATAAACGCCCTTCTCAACCTTGGCCCATGGCTTTTGAGTTTCCAAACCTTTTGGATGTGGTTGGCGAGGAGTTGGAGAAGGGTCATGTGTCCAGTAAGAGCCCTGAAGTTCTACCTGGACTGAATGAAAGAGTTGTGAGGCAAGTCTGAAGCTCTTTGGTGCTCGGTCTAGAAGCCCTCATTACAGAGGTCGAAGAATTCACTTTCATTCTTCATCAGGCTCTTAATAAGAAAGGTTCATGCAGATTGCAGTGAGGCAGACCTCAAGCTTTTAAAAGTCAAGACGCATGAAGTTAGAGCTGTAGCAACTTTGGTGGCCTTCAAGCAGAATAGATCGTTGCAGAGCATTATGGACACAACCTTTTGGAGGAGTAAATCTGTGTTCGCTTCACATTTTTTGAAACGTTTTCAGACTTTATGAGGACTGCTTCACTCTGGGACCATTAGTAGCAGCGAGTGCAGTAGTGGGGGAAGGATCCACCACTACATTCCCATAATCCTAATACCCTTTTCTTCTCTTGGAACTTTTGTATTTTTATGGTTGTTCGTGGAGATTGTGACAGTCTTCCACAATCATTGATTTTAGTTAGGTGGTCAATTTATGCCTTGAGAGCGCCCAGAACAAGGGTATTGGAGGAGGTCCTGTCATATAGACGTTTTTAGACTGGTTTGACAGCTCCTAGAGGTCTTCAGCCCCCTGGGTGGATCGCTGGATCTCATAAGGAAAGCGGACATAATGAAAGAATTATTTAAAGTCAGCTTCCTTATCAGGTACGAACCGTTAAGCTTGTTTATTAACTCATAAGTAAAATTCCAATAATGTTGGCTGTCTCTGACCCTCCACGAAGGGTGTCAATCAGCTATATATATAACTACCAGGTAAGTCAGATGTCTAAAAATGATATTTTCATAATAAAATAAAATTTTGAACATACTTACCCGGTAGGTATATATAATTTAATCCCCCCTCCCCTTTAGAGACCTATGGGCATGGAAGATCTGAGGAATCATGGAATGGTTCCAGGTACCTCGCTAGAGGGCGCACAGGTGGTACACCTGGTTACTCAATCTGCGATTGCCGCGAGTTTTGAAATTTCTGCCGGACGTCAGGGACGTATAGCTATATATATAACTACCGGGTAAGTATGTTCAAAAATTTATTTTATTATGAAAATATCATTTTGCAGATTTTATACATCAGGCTCTATTTCAATTGCAAAAGGAAAATAACGAGATATTTATTTTTCTGAATCTCACATGATGTTCATGTTGCTTCTCCAGAAACCTGGTTTAGTCCGTATCTGTAAAATTGGAAAATTTTTATAATTTGCTCATTTTCTTTTGCTTCTACAAGTACATGCCCTTAACAAAGGAATTTAGTCCTCTAACCATAAGGGGTTTACCGTGCTAGGCGGTTTGCCAACGGTTATACTTGTATAAGTGGCTAAGCATGCAGTATACGCATAAAAAAGAGATGGATCTGTTACAACAACAGAAGATGAAGAAAGACAATGTTGGAGGGATCACTTTAGTGAGGTTATAAATAGGAGATACAAAGGGAATAATTTGATTGATATATTGAAGCTGATGAAGACCTTGATGTGCCCATGAAAGAATTCAGTGTGTTTAAAGTCGAAGCTATAATTAAAAAACTCAAGAGATAGAAAACCCTTAAATATGATGGAATAATTGCTGAGATGATACTGGCCAAAAATTAAGTGAATCCCAGAATACTTACAAGATTATTTTGTAGAATGTGGTATGAAGAGGCAAAACCTGATGAATGGGAGTTAGGAGTGTTGGTGTACATGGCAAGAAAGGGAGACATGACTGATTGCAATAATTACAGAGGCATAACACTTAAGTAAGTTATTATGGAAATATATAGTATACTTATCCTAAAGAGACCTGCCAATTTTTAGGAGAGTCCTGCGTTACTATGGAATTCCTCTTAAATATGTGAATTCAATTAAGTCTGTTCATGAACATAGCAAGTGCAAAGTTCATGTTAATGGAGTCTTATCAAATAAATTTCTAGTGAACAGCAGAATACTCCATGGGAATATGTTGTCACCTGGGTTGTTTATCCTCCTCATGGATTTTGTAATGCATAGAACAGTCAAAGATGGTGGAGAAGGATTGGACTGGATTGGTGATAGGAAATTAGCTGACCAAGAGTATGCTGATGATGCTGTCCTTATGGGCAGAGCACCACAGGATTTACAATGCTTGCTTACCAGAATGCATGAAATATTACAGGAGTTTGGGCTCAAGATAAATAGAAGAAAGACAGAGATGATGAGAACGAAGTATGCAATGGAAGAAGAAGTATCATTGGAAGGAGAAAGGATTAATGAGGTATAATCATTAAAGTACAGTATTTAGGAACTATGATCTCCAATACATGGTATTTAGAATTAGAGTTCAGTGAAATATTGTAAAAGTAAATCAGACAATGGCTATGTTAAGTAAAATTTGGCAACCAAATCACCTGGAATTACATATAAAAATCAGACTATATATCAGTTTAGTGAGAGCGGTGTTACTATATGGACGTGCGTCATGGTATGACAATGAAACAATCTCTAGTAGATTTGAGAACAAAGCCCTCAGAAGGATATTGGGAGTTAAATGGCAGGATAGGCTTAGAAATGAAACTATAAGAGATTACCCGAGGGCCATATGTCGTTGAGATCATGATGAGGGGTTAGATGAAGATGGTTTGGGCAATGCTCTTTGCACTCCCCAAGAGAGATTAGTTCACCAAATGTTTAACTGGGCTCCACAAGATACTAGAAGAGTTGTAAGACCCAGGCATACATGGTTGAGGACTAAGAAGCGTGAAGTAGATGAATGGAGAAGTATTGAATTAAAAGCTCAAAATAGAAATGACTGTCGAAATAACTTCACCAATAGAAATAATGAAACACCTGAGCCGGTACCAAAGTTAACAGTAGGAGAAGTAAAGAAAGCATTAAAAGGAAAAGCAGCAGAAGATGATGGCGTAATAATTGATTTAATTATAAATGGAGAAGATTTTGTAAAAGTAAACTGGCTAAATTCTACACCGATGTCTGAAAGAATGCTCTACACCTACAACTTCGAAAACCTTTGTCATTATACTAATTCATGAAAAGGGAAAACATAAAAGACCTTAAAAATTACCGCCCAATAAGTTTACTCTTTGTAATATATAAAAATATTTCCAAAGATCATATTAGGGCGAATAGAAAGACGGCTAGATTTTAATCAACCATATTATTATTATAAGCCAAGCTATAACCCTAGTTGGAAAAGCAAGATGCTATAGCCCAAGGGCTCCAACAGGGAAAAATAGATCAATGAGAAAGGAAATAAGGAAATAAATGAACTACTGTTCAAGAGAAATAAAAAACAATTGAAATAAAATATAAGAACAGCAACATCATCAAATTACATCTTTCATATATAGACTTCAAGAACTTCAAAACAAACAATATGAAGAGAAATAAGATAGAATAGTATGCCCAAGTGTACTCGTAAGCAAGAGAACTCTAATTAAGATAGTGGAAGGCCATGGTACAGAGGCTATGGCATAACCCAAGACTAGATAATTAACCAGCTAATGGAAAAATCAACAAAGTATGACAAACCACCATGTATGGCATTTATAGACTATGAGAAAGCATTTGATTCTGTCAAAACATCAATAGTAATGAAAGCCTATCAAAAAAAAAGAATAGAAGATTCTTATGTTAGAACACTTGAAGATATCTATACAGGAAGTACAGCAACCCTAAAACTACATAAAGATAGGGAGAAATTCTGATTAAGAGAGGAGTCAGACAGGAGACCCCATATCTCCTAAATTATTTGCAGCATGTTCAGAAGAAGTTTTAAAGAATTAGGATTGGGCAATTGTAGGAATTAATATTAATGGGGGAATAACTCAATAACTTTGGATTTGCAGATGGCAAAGCTGTGGTTAGTGAATCATGGGAGGAATTACAAAGGATGTGAGAAGATTTGAACAGAGAAAGCACAAATGTAAGACAGAAAATGAATATGAGTAAAACTAAGATAATGTCAATAACATCATTGCAGACAGACAACAAATGAGAGTTATGGATGAACGTCTTGAGATTATAAGTAAATATACGTACTTTGGACTGGCATTAAGTGTTTCCCTAGGACATGAGACTGAAATTAATAGAAGGATAAGCGTGGGATGGAGAGCATTTGGTAAACAAATTGAGATTATGAAATGTAAAATGTCACCTTCTCTAAAATGAAAAGTATATAATGAAATGGTCCTACCTGTATTAATTTATGCATCAGAAACTTGGAGCCTTACTAAATCCTTAGAACATAAGCTAGTTACAACTCAAATAGTAGTGGAAAGAATGATGATGGGAATAATACTAACAGACAGAGAAAGAGCAACATGGATACAAGAGCAAATTAAAGTAGAGGATATTCGAACAACTTGTAAGAAAAAGAAATGGACATGGGCAGGACATAAAATGAGAATTACAGACAATAGATGGACATTGAGAGTAACAGAATGGGTCCCTTGAGATTGTGAAAGAAGCAGAGGAAGGAAGAGAAGATAATGGATTGATGAACTAAGGAAGTTTGCTGGCATGGACTGGCACAGAAAGACTATAAACAGGTGCAATTGGAAGGTCATGTCTATGGCCTATGTTCTGCAGTGGATTAATGATGGCCGATATATATATATATATATATATATATATATATATATATATATATATATATAAAATATATATATGAATATATATACAGTGATGCCTCGCAACACAAAATTAATTGGTTCCGTAAGAGCTTTCGTAATGTGACTTTTTCGTGTAGTGAGTCGCCTTTTACATGTAAATAGCCTAATTCGTTCCAGACCCTAGAAAAACACCACATTAAGTGATTATAAAAAGGATATGTGCCACTAAGTAGTACTATATATATAAAAAGTACTGTATTTTGATGATTTAATAAAAAAAATTAACATTAACCCATATATGCCCAGTGATGCGTTTGCGTAACACTAAACTTGTGTTTGCAAGTTTCAACTTGCATGCCACAGGCTTACCGGTTCTATCTTTCCGTTGTCATCAGTTGATGGAGAGAGAGTGTAACAGACGGATGTACGGTGAACTGCTGAAACAAACTGTAAAACAAGTGCAGTACAGTGATTTAAAATTCAGTGTAATTTTTGTCTACCATGTCTTCGAGAAATAATGGTTATGTATGAGAAATGCAACCTACTTATAGATAAGATTATGCCCATATTAACAGATTGTTCCTTTATTAGTGCATTTCTGAAGTTTGTGTTTTAGCATGTATTCTGATGTTCAAAATACATTCTGAAAATCTAATTTTTATTGTGATGCGTTCACGCAACACTGGGCATCCCATGTCTCACTGATATTCAATATTCCACATATATTTTCCCCATTATATTGCGTTTAAAAGCGTTATATTTTCATGTTTGCCTAAGGATCACCATAAATATACAGTACATACATACGCACGCGCACGTACACACACACACACACACACATATATATATATATATATATATATATATATATATATATATATATATATATATATATATATATATATATATATATATATATATATATATATATATATATATATATATATATATATATATATATATATATATATATATATATATATATATATACATATATATACATATAAAGAATATTTGCATAAAAACTTCTCAGAGGTCATGAGAGCCTGATTGAGCTGTTTTCTGTTGTAGGAATCTGACATTGGTGGAAATTTTGGAGGAATTGGAAAGGCTTTCAAGTAGTGAAGAAGATGAAAATGAAGATAATATTGTTGCTGAAACAAAGAACCATGTATCCATCTACATTTCTCCTCCAGAAAATGGGGGGCAAACAGATGAAGATTCAGGAGAAGAGGAAGATGTTGACATAAACAACCTACCTGGAGCTCAAATGATTTTCTCAGGCTCTTATTAGTGGAGAAGCTTCAACAGAAGGTAGAAATAAGAAATCTTCCAAAAAAAATTGCAAAGTGAGACACTGGTGCAGTAAGGATATGGAACAAATAGACAGCAACTCACGTCAACTTTTTTACGGACCATCTACTGCTGATTTTCCATGAACTCTACCTGAAATTTTTGAACTTTTTCTTGATACTGCTGCCATAGAACTTCTGACTATTGAAACTGTGAAATACGCAACGCAAAATGGAAACCATCAGTTCTCTTTATCATGTAATGAGATGAAAACATTTGTTGCAATTCTGTTGCTATCAGGCTATTGTTCTGTATCAAGACGCAGATTATACTGGTCAATGGAATTGGATACTCATAATGAGCTTATATCCAGTTCAATGCGTCGGAATAGGTTTGAAGAGATCATGAGGTATTTCCATGCTGCAGATAATACGGATCTGAATCCAGCCGATAAGTTTGCCAAAGTACACCCATTTTTGGACATTCTAAATGAAAACTATCTTTCCTATGGTAAAGTCTTTGGGCCATCCACTATATCTGTAGATAAGTCCATGATTCCATACTTTGGAAGACACCCAACAAAACAGTTCATCCGTGGAAAGCCCATACGATGGGGTTATAAAGCATGGGCAGCTTGCACTCCTTTGGGTTATGCCTTTACTCTTGACCTTCACCAAGGAAAATATGAAGGAAATAATCCAAATGTGTATGCAAGTGAATATGGATTAGGAGGAAAAGTTGTTCTAAACATTCTTGACACACTTCAAGCTGAATATCCGGGAATAAGATTTTCTCTTTATTTTGATAACTTCTTCACCTCAATAAAACTCTTAGAAGAGATCAAAAGAAGAGGTCATGGTGCCACAGGTACCCTAAGAGCCAACAGAGTAGAAAAATGTCCACTGACTATCAACAAGACGTTTGAAAAGTTGCCAAGAGGTAGTGAAGAGCACTTCTTAGATAGAGATTCTCAAATTCTAGTTGTCAGATGGAATGATAATGGAGTAGTCAGCATTGGTTCCAATGAGCATGGAACGTTTCCCATGAAAAAAGTTGAGCGATACTCGGCAAAGGAAAAAAAGAAAGTATCTATAGGTTGCCCTCGTTTGATTGACATATACAACCAGAACATGGGTGGTGTTGACAGAACAGAGGAAAATATTTGTCATTATCGCATTCCAATTAGAGGTAAAAAATGGTATTTTCCCATACTTTGTTTTCTAATCAATGTCTCAATGAACAATGCGTGGCTTTTTGCTCAGAAAGGTGGGTATGATGAAGATTTGCTTACATTTACTAGAGCAGTTGTTCACTGTTGGTTAAAAAAGTTTGGAGAACCACCAAAAACCCCAGGAAAACTAAGGTCACTATGCATGAGCACCCTGAATACCGAGAAACGTTTTGATAAGATAAGCCATGAGATCATCGAAAGGGATCCTAAATGTAGAAGACGGTGCAAACACTGTCATAGCCAAACAATTTTTATTTGCAGAAAGTGTGATGTTCCATTGCATTTGAAATGTTCTGTTGCATATCATACCCAATAAGAATAGGCTTGTTTGTTTCTTTCTTTGTTGATGATAATTTACATTGCTGAATGAAGAATGTGTTTCGTTTTTTATTTTGTTGAATTGCATTGTCATTTATTTTGCTTTAAATTTTGTATTCAAATACTATACATGTAATTCACAATGTCCTTTTCTATTTATAAATGAATATTTTATGTTTCCATCAAATATAAAGGAAATCTACCACGACATCTTTGAAAGTAATCCTAAATGTGTATATTCTTCTTGTAATTTATTGAAAATTACATCAATTTCTTTTTTAAAAAATTACATATAAAATAAGAAAAAAAAATCTTTTAGGCTTAAAATGTCCTGTGTTGCATATACGCAACATTGGACAGGCATGGTGTGCCCACGGATGCGTTTGCACAACAGTAAATTTTTTGCAATAAATTGAAGAATACTTGAGAAAACTTCCTCAAACATTGATATATGGCATGGAAACATCATAACCTATATCATATCTGAAAATCATTTAATTTCAAGAACCTTCATCTTTTCTGGGCATATATGGGTTAATACTTTGAAAAAGAAGTGTTTAATTAGAGCAAAGAGTAAAAATAAAGTAACAGAAATGTGAAACGTTACCTTTGGAGTGAGGCGATGTCTGAGGATGAAAACAGAGGAAAACGTTTATGTACAAGTGGCAGAAAATGTATACACTTAACTTTACAAAACAGATTTATAAATGACAGAAAACATTAACACTTAATTTTAGGAAACGCATCTACAAATGGCAGGAAATATTAACACTTAACTTTACAATAAACTTAAAATAGAAATTCTTTTGTTTTCCTTTTTCTATTTTTTTTTTACTTTACATTTCCTATTTTCTAAATTTTAAACATAAGACTTACCCACTTTTCTTTCGTTTCTTAGCTGGCGCTTGGTCTGCTTCTACCAAAGGCCTCTTACTAAAATATGCATCCAAAGAATCTTGTTTCTGCCTGCTTCTTAAAATTCTCCTGAAATAACTCAGGCAAACTTCATTACAGTATTCAAGCGCACGACCTGTGAGAATTTGGGTGTCTCTGTTCTACGATATCCACCATTTTAAAGTAGCCATCTAGACCCTCTTTAATTTCTACCGTTTTCAATGGGTCATCCGTCCTAAGTTCCTCTTGTTGCTCCTGGATGAGCTCATTGATGCCGGCCTCTTCAACTTCCAGACCCATGGACTTCCCGAGTGTAACGATTTCAGAAAGTTCGGATTGACCATCAGGTTCAGGATCGTCAACATTTTCAGAATCGTCTTCAATTTGGTCTGCGTGGAAGCCCTCGAAATCTTGTGCGGAGACGGCATCAGGCCACAGCTTCCTCCAAGCAGAGTTCAATGTGCGCCTTGAAATCTCCTGCCAAGCTTGATCGATTTTTTGAGGCATATGACAATATCAAAATGCTCCTTCCAAAATTGACGAAGGGTGAGGTTTGTGCTCTCGATGATTTCAAAAAATCTCTTGAAGATATATTTCGTATAAAGCTTCTTGAAGTTTAAAATCTCTTGCTGGTCTATGGGCTGGAGGAGAGGGGTGGTGTTTGGTGGAAGATAGAGAATCTTGATGAAGGAATATTGTGGTGCAATATCTTCATGGAGGGAAGGAGGGTGGGCAGGGGCATTGTCCAGCACCAGTAGGTATTTCATAGGGAGGCGCTTCTCTTCCAAATACTTTTTCACAGTCATGCCAAAACAAATTATATCCACTTGATAAACAATTGTCTTGTTACCCAGCCTTTTTCATTAGCCCTCCACAACACGTTCAGATGTTCCTTAGTGACTTTGTGGGTCT
>NC_090732.1:136067670-136072670 GCF_036898095.1 Palaemon carinicauda | reverse complement strand
CTTTCCCCCTGGGGCATTCGCTTCCGGTGAAGGAAGGACTTAAGGGGGAGTTGGCTGAGGTGGCAACCCAACTGCCACTGGTAGGGTCCCGGCCGGAAACTTAGTCAACCCGGCAAGCCAGGATGATTGTAGAATACCGGCCAAAAGAACATTGTGACGGCAAGGCCGACACTAAAGGACAGAGGGGGGAGGGAAAAGGGTCTTATAGTTTGCAGGGGAGAAAGGCGGCAGTAAGCATGCTGCCTACTTTCAGCTGTAAACCAAAGAAGCATGGCTTCCTGTGCCGACGCCGTCGTGGTCGGCAGAGGAATAAGAATTCCCCTGTCGGCGACATTGTCGTCTATAAGACATGTCTTATAGTATACAAGGGAGAAAGGTGGCGGCAGGTATTCCGCCTACTTTCGGTTGTCAACTAAGGAAGCATAGCTTCCTATGCCGACAATGCCGTGGGCGGCAGAGGAATCAAGATTCCCCTGTTGGTGACGTTGTCGGCTGCAAGACGATACACCCCGAGTTACTGTCATACTTCAAAGCCTGGATACTCGCGGCAAAGAAGATCGACAGTAAAAACTATCTAAGTCAAGCGGGAGTTAACTACTCGGTGGCGATGACGAAAGATAGGGTTGCCGCTTGCGATGGCGGCGCTCAGGGGGGAAGAAGGGTTTATCCTCTTTTCTCTAAAAGAGAAACGTATCGAATTATACCAATAAATTCTAGTGGATATATATCCCCAACCAAACTAATAGGAATGATACAAGAGGTTAAACAATGGGATTTACATTACTAACGTACACGAAACGGGTTAGGCTAGCCTAACTCTGGTGGGGACCGCGGCTACGAGTAATACCATCGGGGTCCTCATCGTATACGAAAGTAACGTTACATATGGGAACAGGAAATATTATATGTATGCAATCTTCACTAGCATAATTTGCCTAACTAGTTAAAAGTTTCTTTATAGTTAAATACTGGGAGCGTCGTACTACTAACTAAATAATTTGCATTTATGACGTGCGACAGCGTCTCAAAATGGCCGCCTTTGGTGTTGGGTGCGCTCCACTTAACACACTTAAATTATGTTAATTTAACTGTGAGAAGGGAGCTATAAATTATACACAGGAAATATCAAATACTCAACTTTCCAGAGGATGAAGATGCTGGCAATAAACCGTAACAGTACTGAGAGAAACGTGGGAGCACACTTAGCTTAAATGCTACAGTTGAAAGGAATGATGGGTCGTAGTAGTACAGGGAGTGGGTCCACTGGGTACCTTGATAACGGCTCCCCTATCGTTCGCCACTCTTCCCCCTCAAAGAGTTAAATCATTTCGGGGTGAAGATTGCTATGTGTCGTATAAAAAAATACGTCCCCTGATATTATGCGATATCCTTAAAGATATGTTAAAGATACTCGCACCAGGAGTTAGAATTCTGGAGATCTATGGTTAATTCTCTGGGAATATCACTGTAGCAAACATCACTTAGAAAGCTACCTAAAGGAACTTTCCATCAGGATGACATGGCTGAGCCCCCCAAAATATATATATATATATATATATATATATATATATATATATATATATATATATATATATATATATATATATATATATATATATATATATATATATATATATATATATATATATATATATATATATATTTATATATATATATATATATATATATATATATATATATATATATATATATATATATATATATATATATATATATATATATATATATATATAAATATAAATATAAATATATAAATATATATATATATATATATATATATATATATATATATATATATATATATATATATATATATATTTATATTTATATATATATATATATATATATATATATATATATATATATATATATATATATATATATATATATATATACAGTGGAACCTCTACATACGAACATATCTACATCCGAATTTTCCAACATCCAAAGAAAAATTCGAGCAATTTTTCGACTCTACACCCGAATTTTATTTCGACACACGAAGTAAGCTACATCAGAATTTTATTTCGACACACGAAGTAAGCAATATTCGTCGTACCGGTTCTATCCAAATTTTTCGACACGCGAAGTACAATTCGAACATGTTCTTACTCTAGAACCGAATTTTTTTTCGACACCCGAAGTAAACAATACCCGTGCGCGTAGGTGGTACTCATAGCGCCGGATGTATTTTTTATTTCTGCCGATAGAAGGCAGCATTTCTACCTCGGAGGGACCCTCAATTAGCGTGGCTTGGGACATACCTCTGTTCTCGTCGGCTTTATGTGGTTGTGCCCAGTTGGTTCTGCTATTAACTGTGTTTTAATCGTGATTTTGTACGTTCATCCTTTTACGGTATTTTACGTAAATCATGGGTCTTAAAAGGCTTAGTTTCGCAAGTGGTAGTGGTAGTGGTGAGTAAAGGAATAAGGAAATGCTTTCTTTAGAAGTAAAGCAAGGAATTATTGAAAAGCATGAGAGAGAGAGAGATAGAGAGAGAGAGAGAGAGAGAGAGAGAGAGAGAGAGAGAGAGAGAGAGAGAGAGAGAGAGACTCTAAAAACATAAATCACATTTTGAGTGTGATTGTACTTGCAAAAGAACATCATGACGAACTTACTACAGAGGAGCTCAAGGAACTCCATGCTATGTCTGAGCACATGAGTGATGACAAGGAAGGGATCGAAGAGGTAGAACATGTGTTAGGTTCGGTGCAAATAAAAGAGGTGTTAGGAAAATATCAAGACGTGTTTGACTTCATCGACAGATACCATCCAAAAAAATTGCAGGTTTGTCATGTAGTTGCGCAGTTCTATGATGTTTGCCTAACTCATTTTCGAAACATTCTGAAAAGACGTACCAAGCAACTTTCTATCGATAGCTTCTTTAAAAAAACTACAAAGCGAACTCGTGATGAAGAGGATGGAAGTGGTTCAAAGAAAACGGCAAAGAGTGAAGAGAAAAAAATTCAATCAATTTTAAGTGGAGAGAGTGAAAGTGATTAAAATTAATCATCAAAAAGAAAAAAAAAATGTAAAAAAAAAATATAAAATATGAAAATATGAAAAATAAATAAGCTAAGTTAGGTTAAAGTTCACTTAGTGTAAGTTAGAATAAGTTACGGTAGTGCACGTTTATCGTAGTCAACCTCTCTACCTCCTCGCCGCCCGTCCGTCTCCTCTCTGCGTAGCAAGACCAACAACACCTGCGCTGGACTTTCTAAGGTAAAGTGACGCTAAAAACCCGTTTCTTATTTATCATTTTTTGCTAATTCTTTTTATTTACATGTCTATTATCTAATTTAGTGTGCATTATTCTCATGAGAAATTATGTGTAGTAGTTTATTAAGAAGTTATTATAGGTTTTTGGCTCAACCACGGATTAATCCTATTTCAATGTATTATGGGAAAATTCGTTTCTACATACGAACATTTTCTACATCCGAAGTTGGTTCTGGAACGGATTAACGGATTTTGAGCGAAGCGGAAAATCTATTTTTGGGTGAAAGAGCCATGTCGTGCTGATGGAAGTTCCTTCATTAGTAGCTTCCTACCTAAGATTCAAGCTACAGAAGACAAAGTATGTCTTCAGAGCCATGCCCTTTGGACTAAACATAGCCCCAAGGATTTTCACAAAACTTGCGAACACAATCGTACAACAGCTACTCTTAGAAGGCATTCAGGTAGCAGCATACCTGGACGACTGGCTGGTGTGGGAAGCATCCAAGACTGCTTGTCCGCAGGCAGCCATGAAGGTGATCCAGTTCCTGGAACATCTGGGCTTCAAGATCAACCAAGAGTTTCAATGATTGGGAATCCATTGGAACTTGCAGTCACACCGCCTCTCCATTCCACCGAAGTAGAGGAGAGAGATTGCGGGTTCTGTCAAGAGACTACTGAAATCCAACAAGATTTAAAGACGCCAACAGGAAAGAGTACTGGGCTCTCTCCAGTTCACAGCAGTAACAGACCCAGTGCTAAGAGCACAGCTAAAGAATGCGTCAGGAATCAGGAGAAGATACGCATCAAACGCTCTAAGAGATCAACAGAGACCGACACCGACCTTACTGCGATCGCTTCTGAGGCCGTCGTTGAAGGTCAAGAGCTTAGCAAGGACTATTCCCTTACAACCACCTCAACCATCAGTAGTCATCCACAGGGATGCCTCAACGGAAGGATGGGGAGGTCATTCCCATCAAAGGAAAGTTCAAGGGACCTAGTCACTCCAGTCCAAGACCTTTCACATCAACATTCCGGAGGCCATGGCAGTCCTCCTGACGTTGAAGAAACTATCCCCTCACAGATCAGCCCATATCAAGTTGATCTTCAACAGCAAAGTGATAGTGAGATATCTGAACCGACAAGGCTCGAGATTGCTCTACATCAACCACTTGATGTGCTCATCTTTCGCTTGGCAAGAAAGGAAAGATGGCACTTATCAGCAGTTCACCTACTTTACAAGGGTTCCGCAATGTGACGGCGGACGCTCTATCCAGGCGAAAGCCGATAGAGTCAGAATGGTCCTTAGACACAGACACATTCTCCTTCATCTTGGAAAAAGTCCCAGAGCTGCAGATCGACCTCATTGCAATGAGCGACAACAAGAAACTACCTTGATACGTAGCCCCATACCAGGACCCTCGGGTAGAAGCGATGGATGCCATGTCCCTCAATTGGAGCAGATGGAATCATATCTATCTGTTCCCGCCAACATATCTCCTGCTGAAGGTCCTCAACAAGCTGAGATCCTTCAAAGGGACAGTAGCAGTGGTGGCCCCCAAATGGCCCAAGAGCAATTGGTTCCCTCTAGTGATAGAACTGAGGCTGAGGCTGTTTCCTCTACTGAAGCCAGTTTTATCCCAACTGGTTCAGAAGTCGACTGTCTACACTTCATCATTGAGAACGCAAAACCTACATCATGATTTTCTTGCCTTGGCATTCAAGAAAATGTTTGGAATCACAAAGAACATTGACTTTATAGA
>NC_090732.1:135932670-136062670 GCF_036898095.1 Palaemon carinicauda | reverse complement strand
ATGCTCTTCGAGCGAATAAAGAAGCAGCGGCAGCAACTTCCGATCACAATGTTCTTCCAGCCTCGCAAAAAAGAGCCAGTTCCTCTTGCTATTACGCCTTCAGAAGAAATTGAAGAAGTTTCCCAGGAAGAAGTTGAAGAGGTGTCTCAGGAAAAGACACCTCCGTCTGAAGAGACATAAAATACTATCATTGGCTGCACAGTAGAAGACATCATCAGCTTCATCATCATCATTTCTACTGTACAGCAAATTCATCGCCATCATCATTCAAGTTTTTCTTGAACTTCTTTCGTGGTGAGTACAGTAACAATCTTTATTTTTTACTTTAATATTATAACATTTTAATATTCGTGCCTGTTTTAGTTTAGTATGCATTAAGTTAAAGAGAAGGTTTTAAAAGTCTGAAGAGTATACATGTTGTAACCTATCATATTTTTTTTGTTTAAAATTTACATTTACGTACGTAAAACAATATCTCTCTCTCTCTCTCTCTCTCTCTCTCTCTCTCTCTCTCTCTCTCTCTCTCTCTCTCTCTCTCGTAAATTGTTTTCCTGCTTTGCTACGTACAGTATGTACTGTATGATTTTATATAGATACGGTAAATAATATTTGTAATAACATATTTTCTAAAAGCTTTTACTGTAATATCATTATTTATCACTTTCATCATGCGCGTTAAATGCCTTCTTTGTTTACTGAGTGTACTTTATGACACCGTCGTTTCAGGCGGCGTCATAAAGAAAAACATTTCATTTGGAAGTCCTAAGAAAAATTAAGTAAAACATTGATAATAACAAAATCAACATACTGTACTGAATAATCAATATAATCGATACAAAAACTAACCTATACACAGATGTGTAAATGCGTTTGTTTCTTCATTATGATCAGAGGTAAACGTAAACAAAACATTGGTTGCCATTTTTTATCGTGCTTTTTGGCGTGTTTAGAAAACGCATGATATAAAATCGCCTTTAATATTTGTGCCTGTTTTAGTTTAGGGTACTGTAGTACATGCATTAAGTGTTCTGTACATTAAAGGGTAGTTTGTTAACAGTACTACGTTTTAAAAGTCTGAATATACAGTACATGTTAAATAAATAGGTAAATATGGTGTCACTACTTCGCAGATTTTCACCTATCGCGGTCGGGTCTGGAACCTATCTACCGCGATAAACGAGGGCTCACTGTATATATATGTATATATATATATATATATATATATATATATATATATATATATATATATATATATATATATATATATATATATATATATATATATATATATATATATATATACATACATATATATGCATATGTATAGACACACACACACACACACATATATATATATATATATATATATATATATATATATATATATATATATATATATATATAATATATGTATATATGTACACATATGTAGATATGTATATATATATATATATATATATATATATATATATATATATATATATATATATATATATATATACATACATACATACATACATACATACATACATATATATATATATATATATATATATATATATATATATATATATATATATATATATATATATATACATATATGTACATATATACATATATATACATATATATACATATATATATATATATATATATATATATATATATATATATATATATATATATATATATATATATATATATATATATATATATATATAGTGGAACCTCTACATACGAATTTAATCCGTTCCAGAACCAACTTCGGATGTAGAAAATGTTCGGATGTCGAAACGAATCTTCCCATAAGAATATATTGAAATAGGATTAATCCGTGATTGAGCCCAAAAACCTATGATGACTTCTTAATAAACTACTACACATAATTTTCCCATGAGAATAATGAACACTAAATTAGATAATAGACATGTAAATAAGAAGAATAGACATGTAAATAAGAAGAATTAGCAAAAAATGATAAATAAGAAATGGGTTTTTAGCGTCACTTCACCTTAGAAACTCCAGCGCAGGTGTTGTTAGTCTTGCTACGCAGAGAGGAGACGGACGGGCGGCGAGGAGGTAGAGAGGTTAACTACGATAAACGTACACTACCGTAACTTATTCTAACTTACACTAAGTTAACTTTAACATAACTTAGCTTATTTTTTTTTTATTTTTATATTTTATATTTTTTTTTACATTTTCTTTTTTTCTTTTTGATGATCACGTAATTTTAATCACTTTCACTCTCTACACTTGAAATTGACTGAATTTCTTTCGCTTCACTCTTTTCCGTTTTTTTTTTTATTCACTTTCTTCCGCTTCACTCTTTGCCATTTTCTTCAAATCACTTACATCCTCTTCATCATGAGTTCGCTTCGCAGTTTATTTTAAAGAAATTATCGATAGATAATTGCTTGGTACGGCTTTTCAGAATTTTTCGAAAGTGAGTTAGGCAAACATCATCGAATTGAGAAACTACACGACAAACCTGCAATTTCTTTGGATGGTATTTGTCGATGAAGTCGACCACGTCTTGATATTTTCCTAACACCTCTTTTATATGCGCCGAACCTAACACATGTTCTACCTCCTCACTCCCTTCCTCGTCATCACTCATGTGCTCAAACATAGCATGGAGTTCCTTGAGCTCATCCGTGGTAAGTTCGTCGTGATGTTCGTCGACGATTTCCGTAACGTCATCTGCGTCGACCTCCAGACCCATGGACTTGCCAAGGGAGACGATTTCCTCTACGGCTTCCGCTGCACCGACCACGGGATCAGGTTCGGGGTCAAAACCCTCGAAATCTCGGGTAGAAACTGCATCAGGCCACAGCCTCTTCCAGGCAGAATTGAGGGTCCGTCGAGTTAATCCCACCCAAGCCTGATCTATGATCTTCAAGCAGTGCACGATGTTGAAGTGGCCCCTCCAAAATTCATGCAAAGTTAAGTTGGTGCTTTGCATGACATTAAAGCACTGCTTAAATGAGTGCTTGGTGTACAGCTTCTTAAAATTAGAGATGACTTGCTGGTCCATGGGCTGGAGGATAGAGGTGGTATTCGGTGGAAGATACAGCACCTTTATGAACTTGAATTCATCGAAGATATCATCTTCAAGTCCGGGGGGGTGAGCGAGTGCACTGTCAAGGCACAGCAGGCACTTTAAAGGCAATTTCTGTTCATGAAGATACATCTTCACAGAAGGGCCGAAAACTTGGTTAACCCATTGCACAAAGAATTGCCTAGTGACCCAGGCCTTCGAGTTGGATCGCCAGAAAACATGAAGCTGATCCTTATCGACGTTGTGTGCTTTAAAGGCCCTAGGGTTCTCTGAATGGTAAACCAGTAAGGGCTTGACTTTAAAGTCCCCGCTAGCGTTGGCACATAGGGCAAGAGTCAACCGATCCTTCATTGGCTTATGCCCAGGCAATTTCTTCTCTTCGGCAGTGATGTAGGTTTGACTCGGCATCTTCTTCCAAAACAGCCCGGTTTCATTACAATTAAACACCTGCTGCTCTACGTAGCCTTCTTCCTGCACGATCTTTTCGAAGTTCTTGACAAAGTCAGCTGCAGCCTTTGTGTCCGCACTAGCAGCCTCTCCGTGGCGAACAACTGAATGAATCCCGGACCGTTTCTTAAATTTCTCGAACCAGCCACGAGATGCCTTGAAATCATCTGAGGAAGGCTCGGTTGAACTCTCCCCAGCATCACCCCCAGAGCTCTCCTCCTTCAAGTCCGTAAAGATGGCGTGCGCCTTCTCGCAGATGACGGTCTCGGTGATGGTGTCACCAACGATCTCTCTATCCTTAATCCACACTAGTAGAAGTCGTTCCATCTCTTCTATGAGAGGGGTACGGCGTTTGGAAATTATGGTGATCCCCTTAGAAGGTTTCACTGCTTTAATAGCTTCCTTCTGTTTAAGGATTGTCTAGATCGTCGACATATTACGGCCATACTGTTTAGCAAGTTCACTCACGCGGACGCCACGCTCATGTTTTTCAATAATTTCCTGCTTAATTTCTAAAGAAAGCATTTCCTTCCTTTTCTCACCACTACCACCACCACTGGCAAAACTAAGCCATTTAGGACCCATACTTTACGTAAATTACTGTACCGTTAAAAGATGCACGTAAAAAATCACAATTAAAACAGAATTAATAGCAGAACGCACAGTGCACAACCGCAAGAAGCCGACGAGAACAGAGGACTGACCCAAGCCCCGCTAATTGAGCGTCCCTCCGAGGTCGATGTGCTGCCTTCTATCGGCGGAAATAAAAAACACTTTAGGCGCTATGAGCACCGACTATGCGTACGAGTATTGTTTACTTCGGGTGTCGAAAAAAACATTCGGGTGTAGAGTCGGACCGTGTTCAAATTGTACTTCGCGTGTCGAAAAATTTGGATACAACCGGTACGACGAAAATTGCTTACTTCGTGCGTCGAAATAAAATTCTGGTGTAGCGTAAAAAATTTGCTCGAATTTTACTTCGGATGTTGGAAAATTCGGATGTAGATACGTTCGGATGTAGAGGTTCCACTGTATATATATATATATATATATATATATATATATATATATATATATATATATATATATATATATATATATATATATATATATATATATATATATATACACATATTTTCTATATAGATATATACATATATATACATATATATATATACATTATATAAACATATATATATATATATATATATATATATATATATATATATATATATATATATATATATTTTTTTTCTATATAGATATATACATATATATACATACATATATATATATACATTATATAAACATATATATATTTATTTATATATATATATATATATATATATATATATATATATATATATATATATATATATATACATAAATATATATACGTATATACATATATATTGTATATACATATATATATATATATATATATATATATATATATATATATATATATATATATATATATACATACACATATATACATATATATACATATATATATATATATATATATATATATATATATATATATATATATATATATATATATATATATATATATATATATATACACACACACATATATACATATATATACATATATATATATATATATATATATATATATATATATATATATATAATTATGTATATATATACATATATATATATATATATATATATATATATATATATATATATATATATATACACCATGTAAAAAGTGTAAATTTGGCAAAATATATGATATATGTTCATTTCACACTTGTTAATTGAAATACAATAATGTTGGACCCTTACTCAGCATATTTAATTGAAATACAATAATTTGGGATCCTTTATTCAGCGTAACGGACGAGATGGATACATTTTTCTCAGAGAAGAAATCTTAGTTTGTAGATTTTTTAATGATGATAAGTGGCTTCTTCAGCTGAGCTACTTGTCATATATATTCTGCAAAATAAATAAACTGAACAAAGGTGAACATGAACAACATTTTTAATTCTAAAAAATTTGAGCTTTTCAAAAGAAAGCTCATGATGTGGTGTGTTCGTACTTGGGCAGGAATCACTGATATATTTTGAATTTTGTATGCTTTCATTCAAGACGGAGGTATTCGTTTCAATATACTCTAGTCAGAAGCACAGGTAACTCTACACCTGTCATTTGGTGAAAGTCAAAGGTTATTTTCGTGGGCTAACTGAGGTTCAGGCTTCTCACAAGAGGATAGAAAATTCCTTCATTGAGAATATTAAGATGAAGCTCCCAGACGCCACACAATGAAAATTACTAGGGCTCATCGCCCTATCATATGATGGTACCATCAAGACTTGATTCAGTGCAGTGCCACTATAAACCTGAGTTCAATGTATTTATGACTTCCCAATTTCTCATGGAGGAGTTATCAAAGTGTTGTTACCTTATGAAAGTGTTGTTACCTTTCGCCACCACTTACCCATGTGAGTCAGGCTTTTCAACCATGACACCACTGAAAACTAAATATAGGTCAAGATTAAGGATCGAAGATGACATGCATGTCTGTTTATCAAGAATACCTCCAAGCATTGATAATATAATTACTAGCTGTAATCAGCAAGTGCCACATTTAGTCCAGTAAAACAAACATCATTTGCAGATTAAGAAAAAGTTGATTGAGCATAAGCAAAATTTATTGTGGGTCCCCTAAAATTATAAGTGGATGTAAGGGGTCTACAAAGCTTGAAAGATTGAGAAACACTGATATAGGGGAAATGGCATCTCGCGATGTATATTTTTTAATTCTATGTTTACCTTTTTTTATGAACATATTATAAACTTGTTTTAGTCTTAAAATTGAACTCTTAAATTTGTTCTTTTGAAGGGCCAGAGGTCGAGGTCGTGGTAGAGGCAGAGGTCGAGGTCGAGGAAGAGGTCGGCCTCCAAAATACCCTAAGCCAGATGGAGGCAGTGCTTCTGCCATGGGAGTGTCCTTGGGTGAAAAATTAGGGCAACTAGTCACCAAGATACTTGGTGAGTCATCTTATCACATCTAGATAAACCAAATTACTCAATGAAGAAATAATAGAAATTTTTAACCTTGGAATCTAATAATGTAGTACTTCTCTGCTCTCCTTTTCACAGTAATTAAAAGCTGTTCCGGCACTAAATACAAAACCTTTTGCTATTTATTGGAATTATACTTTTGGCAAAGCTGAAAGACTAGCCATGAGACTTGTAGCGAGGTGTAACTACCCCACTATTAGTTAGCGGTGGTATGGGATTAGCCAGCTACCCCACATACAGACACACACCTGTGTTGTCTCTTCACTACTTTTGGCTTGGTGAGAGTAGACGTTCGTCTCTCTCTCCGTCCCCCTCTTTTTAACTGGCCTTTGACTTTTTTTCCTAAAGTTTGTACAGTACTTGTTTTCATATATATTTAAACATTCATGTAGTGTTTTTATATACAGTGAGCCCTCGCTACTTCGTGGTTCGACCATCGCGGATTCACCACTTCGCGGATTTTTTTCATAACCCATGTACATACATATATCGCGGATTTTCCGGAAATTTCGAAAATACCGCGATGTGACCGATGGTGCGAGATAAGTAAGGAAAATTGAATCATGATTGATTTTCAATATAAATTAAACTTTGAGGAGCAACAAAGATATCACTTGTTAGAGAGATAGAGAGAGGTAAGGAATGGGAGGTAGTGAAAAGTAGCCCACAGAGAGAGAGAGAGAGAGAGAGAGAGAGAGAGAGAGAGAGAGAGAGAGATGGGGGTTTAAATGTAATAAACAAAAAAATTTGATAGGTTATAACACATTGGTGCTTATGTAATATCAACTGTATACTGTAGACGGTTTGAATAAGTTAAGAAATGGTATAAACGATACTTTGTTAGTGTATTCGTACACTCTTAAGAGCGGCAGCTAGATGTCAGCTGATATAATCACAGCCAAAAGTAAAACAAAAAGAAGTCAACAATACTCGATTTTTAAAACACACCCGAAATTTAAAAATAAAAGTACACGCTTTCTTAATGTGCAATTAACTATTTAAAGAGTAGCAATTTTCTAGAATAAAATGATGTTTCCCCAAAAATAGTGGTTTGCTGATGAAATCGGATGCCGTATTTTTGGGCTCAAGCCATGGCGTCCTGATGGAAGGTTCCTTTTTGGTAGCTTCCTTGGGTAATCACTACTAGGATTTTCCCAGAGAATTAAACCACAGGTTATCACAGAATTCTAACTTCTGGAGCGAGTATCTTAAGGGTTTCCCCTTAAGACATCGTGTATCAACAGGGGACACGCATGTATAGACGTGCCACATAGCTATCTGCACCCATTCAGAGTTAACTCTTCAATATGGCGGACAGGGAGTGGCTGGGAGCTGAGCCGCAGCCAATCTAGATGTGGCGATATCGGTACTCGCGATGTAAACAGACGGACGCCATTGCTTTTGATGACGTCACGTCCATCCTCATTCCTTTACTAGTAGCTCGCTTCAATGGACGTGTTTTTCCCTTTGTGCGACTTTATCTGCTTGCATCCTTGCCATGTCTCAACCTTCAGCTTCATCTTCTTCTGGAAAGTTGAGTACAAAGGTTTAAGTATTGTTTAAATAAGCTCTGACCTTAAAGTAAATCTTACTTTTCGAGATATTTGCATATTTGTGGCAGAGCTTTGCCAAACCGGTCAGCGCCATTTTATGACGCTGCTGTTGCTTGCATACCTTATTTAGTTAGCCGCAACAGCCTTACCGGTATATAAATCACTAATCAGTACTATTAGTTATTTAGTCTTCATAGCTAGGAACTTTATATCGTGTTTTTGACGCATTAGTTTGGGTCTTCGCTGACCCCATACCAGTAGGCTTTGATTAGCCCCTAGGCCAGTGAGCCTATACCAGTGTTAATGCATGATATTTCAGTGATCCTAGTGTTAGTTATGAAGATTCTGGCATTATTTTACAATACCATTGACAGTGATGCAAGTGTTTTTCGCCTTCAGGGACCATATAGGGGGTAGGTTATCTTGAGTGCCTTGCTAACCTAACCTTATGATAGGACCCCTATATGCTCTCTTCATCCCTAGCCCTAGGGCTTCCCTCTGGTAATCTTGTACTCTATTACATGTGATAGGACAAGACTCCTCAGAGTACTGTATCGCCTCCCCACCTAAGGGAATGACCCCTCCCTTAGTGTTGCGGACCTTAAAGGTAGGATCACCTCCTTTAAGCTGAATCGGTCCTTGACCTTTTCCTTGCGATACGTCTTCTCCCTTCCTTGATTAGGGTCTAACAACCCTAATCCAGGTTAGGTTGGGAAGGCTGGTTTATGTACCTTGCTGAAATATACGTGTGCACCGTTTTTCAGTTGGTCCACCTACTATAGGTTAGGGTGAGCATCTCCCTTCCTAGGTGGCCGCTCTGGTACATAACCCATCCTTTCTTATAAGAAGACCCTTTCCCCCCCCCAACCTATCTCTTGCCTAGCCTAACCTACCAGTAGGTTAGGCTTCATATGTCTCCTGTCCTACACTCCACCCTAGGCTGGAGTGCTGGACCCCGTGGTGCTCCCAGTGTTGTCCGCTCTGATACATAGACCCTCCATAGTGCTATGGAGTCAGTTATCATTTGGTCGACATGAAGAGTCTCCACCCCTTCTTTGGGTACACCCTGTCCTCTCTTGGACTGCCTTAGCCCCCGGCCATTGCGGCCCCTGCTTAGGATGATAGATTCACCTCTATCATGGTGGTACCTTTTCCAGAGGTGTCTTGACTAGGCTAGTACAGCCTTGCCATCCCACCTCCATCTTTGGTGCTTGCCCCTTGCCGCCTCTACCCCGGCATCACCGCCGCTACGGGTGACTTCCTTATCCTTGCCGCCTTCCCCCGAGTGCCGGGGGATCGCCGCCGGCCGCCGGCTTACCGCCGTGGCCTCTCCATTCCCTCATAGCCTCGGCACACTGCCGACCCCTCCCGGAGTGCCGGCACTAGCAGCCGGCCCCCGGCCCCGGCTATGCTCCTTTATCCTTACCCCTGTCACCCTCCGGCTGCCGGAACCGCCGCTCCTTGCCGGCGGCCGCCGCTACCGGCTGCCGCCACCCTGGCTTCTTTTGACCATAGAATGATCATTCTTGAATGCCAGAAACTCTGCTCGAGCGGCTTCCGGCGTGCCGGGGGTATGCCGGACCCGTCCGGAGGCGGCAAGATGCCTTGCACCCCTTCTCTCAGCTATCTTTACTAGCGATAGCTCCTAAAAACCGCACCTAGACGGCTTGTTAACGCAGACAAACTGGTACGGAATCGTACATTTTGTTCAGTTTTCACTCTGTCTTCTTGCGTGTTTCATCTTTCCAGCACGCTACGTGTAATTGGCACGTCTGGTTGCCGGAACCTTACTAGGATCTCATGATCCCCAGACTTTCTTGATAAGATTTCAAGCCCAGTCTATAATATGGTTATTCTAGATGGAATTCCCATTATCAAGACACCTTCCATGGAGGCCTACGGCCACCTGGGACTGTCCGATTCTACGGCAACCAGCCGGGCGGGTTACACGAGGCATGCGTCTGTCTCCTTTCACCCACCCTTCTGTGCATCACAATTAATTTAAGTTAATATTAACTTGTTAATAATTAACTTTATATACGAGCCATATTATGACTCTACAATACTCATCGTCTCTTTCCTTTACAGGAGGAGTACGTCAGGTGTGACCACGACTTCTGCGCGGTCCGTCGGCCACACTTCTATGGACACACGGCGTGTAGGACACACGCCCCTTGTGCTCACAAGAGAGGGGATCTCAAATACTGGGGCCCCACCACCTGTTCGGTCTGCCAAGAATGCTTACAGAAAGCATTCTATGATTCTCCCTCAGCGGAGATTCGGGACACTGCTCGGGACAACCTACGCAAGTGGGTACGTGACTTTCAGAAGAACGCCACTGGACCATACCTAGCCACAGAAGAAATGAGGTCTTTGCTGTTCCCAAAGGCCTCTCCAGACTCAGTGGTCCCAGTCGAACAGATCCCCGTAGTCCAGATTACAGTGGAACCTGATGTTGTCATGGCTCAGTCCATGAATGATTATCACCTGGATTCAGAACATGATGAACGCATGTCAGAGATCTCGGAGGACACCGAGAAAACCCTTATGGCCCAGGGTGAAGGGGAGGATGATGAAGAAGAGGACCGGGTTGTGTATACCGAGTCCGATAAGGAGGATGCCCCTCCCTCCATCCCCCCTCCTACTCCTACACCGACGGAAGTGTCTCTCCCATCTACGTCCTCCACCACGACTCCTCTACCTACGGCACAGGATATGATTCGGCTCATTGAATCCGTGATGGAGCAGAAGCTCCAAGAAACTCACCAGATCATTCGGTCGATGGGAGGTTCCAAGGAATCTCGCAAAATCTCCATCAAGGACCTCCCCACATGCTCGAGCGACAATCCGTGGCGATTCGCCGAGCATATGGTCATCGCTGACGACAAGATCTTCGTCAGCGATAAGATCGGTTCCATACCCCTGGAAGAAGTGGAGTTCTTCCCCCGCTTTGAGGCGTATCCGGACTGTTACGTCCGTCTACGTTCAGAACCATCCTCAAAGGAAGAGACCGAACCGAAGGAGAAAATAGTGTTCGATCTCTCGAAGGCCCAGGCTATGCTTGCCAAAGCGCTTAAGAGCAGAGGCTTTACCTGCTCTGGACTTCCGGCTCTGAGCAAGAAGTACCTCACCTACGTTGCGCCGATGAAGTGGTGATACCCTTCACGGAAAAGGCCTTCGCTGCCTGCTTTAAGGCTGTAGAAGAAGGGAAATCCTAGATCCTGACGTTGCTGGACGTCAGTTTAATGAGGACCTCCCCAAGCTAAACGATCACCTCCTTCGTAGGGAACAGGAAACGAAGGAGAGGCTGGCAACATCTCTCACTCTCCAGGTCCAGATGGACGTAATGGCTGGCGACACCAGAGTCCCTGACCATTACATGGTCCTTGCCAAATCTCATATGGCAACCTTAGTCAAGGATCTGTACCACTTCATGCGAGCTCGTAGAGCCTGCAGAGAATTCGTGTTCTCCAGTGCCACTGTCAGACACGAACCCCGGAAACTGATTTCCTCCAACATCTGGGGCAAGTACCTCTTCCCGTCTGATCTAGTGAAAGAGATCACAGACAAGGCCGCATCTGAGAACAGGAACCTTCTCAACAAATGGGGCATGTCTAGGAAGAGAAAGCCCTCTCAGGATGACGGTCCTCAGCCTAAGAGGAAGCAGTCGAAGCATAGACCCCAGCAACGTCAGCACAGACGTCAGTTTCCGGCACCCGCTACTCCCCAAGTGGCCGCTCAGCCGCCACAGACCTTTCAGTTGGTCCCACAGCCGGTTTTGTCCTCATCACCGGCCTTCAACCCCGCCTTCGAGCAGCACTCCACTACCTTTCGTCCCAAAGGTAGAAGCTCAGGCAGGGGTTCCGGCAGAGATTCCTCTCGCCGGCCCTCCAGAGGCAGAGGAGGACAGGGAGCTAGCGGCCGAGGCAGCAAGTCCTCGGGACCCCAGAAGCAATGAAGTGCTTCCGGTGGGAGGAAGACTCCGCTACTTCCAGGATCGTTGGACCTTCGAATCCTGGGCACACAGCATCATCAAGAAAGGTCTAGGCTGGAGCTTGGCGCAACCACCCCCAACCTTCCAGCAATTCTTCCAACGTTCAACCCCCCTCCTGGAAGAATATGTGCTAGACCTCTTGAACAAGAAGGTGATAAGAAGGGTGAAGTCCACAAGGTTCCAAGGGAGACTGTTTTGTGTCCCCAAGAAAGACTCAGACAGACTCAGAGTCATTCTGGACTTATCCCCCCTCAACGTATTCATATCGAACAACAAGTTCAAGATGCTGACTCTTCACCAGATCAGAACCCTCCTGCCTCGAGGGTCTTTCACGGTCTCGATAGACCTGGCGGACGCATTCTGGCACATACCAATGAACCATCACGCTTCCTCCTACCTTGGATTCCGACTCCAACGGAAAAGCTATGCCTTCCGGGCCATGCCCTTCGGACTCAACGTGGCCCCTCGGATATTCACAAAGCTAGCGGACGCAGTAGTACAACAGCTCCGCATCCGAAACGTCCAGGTGATGGCCTACCTCGACGACTGGCTAGTGTGGGCGCCCTCGCCCGAGGATTGTATAGAATCCTGCAGAAAAGTTACCCAGTTTCTCGAACACCTGGGATTCCAGATACACGCGAAAAAGTCTCGCCTATCTCCAGCTCAGAAGTTCCAATGGTTAGGCATCCACTGGAATCTTCAGTCACACCGCCTTTCCATTCCAGCAAAGAAAAGGAAGGAAATAGCAGGGTCTGTCAAGCGACTGTTAAAATCCAAACGGATCTCAAGACGCCAGCAGGAACAAGTTCTAGGCTCTCTACAGTTCGCCTCGATCACAAACCCAGTGCTTCGTGCACAGCTAAAGGATGCAGCGGGAGTCTGGAGACGTTCCGCATCCATCGCTCGAAGAGACCTCAAGAGACGGCTCCCAAGCAGACTTCGACTTCTTCTAAAGCCGTGGTCAGAAGCGAGGGCCCTAAAAAGGTCCCTTCCTCTCCAACACCCACCTCCATCTCTCAACATCCATACGGACGCTTCGTTGGAGGGTTGGGGAGGTCACTCCCACCAAAAACAGGCTCAAGGCACTTGGTCTCCCCTATTCAAGACGTTTCACATCAACATCTTGGAGGCCATGGCGGTTCTTCTGACGCTGAAGAAACTCTCCCCGCCCCCGTCGATACACATTCGCCTGACCCTGGACAGCTCTGTGGTAGTGCGTTGTCTCAATCGCCAGGGCTCAAGATCGCCCAAGATAAATCAGGTGCTCCTGACAATCTTCCGTCTGGCAGAAAGGAAGAAATGGCACCTGTCTGCAGTTCACCTACAAGGATTCCGCAATGTGACAGCGGACGCTCTATCTCGGACAAACCCGATAGAGTCGGAATGGTCTCTAGACGCAAGATCATTCGCCTTCATCTCTCACCGAGTCCCAGAACTCCAGATCGACCTCTTCGCAACGAGCGACAACCATCAACTTCCTCGATATATAGCCCCGTACGAGGACCCCAAAGCGGAAGCGGTGGACGCCATGACCTTGGATTGGAACAGATGGGCCAAGATTTACCTGTTCCCTCCCACCAATCTTCTGCTGAAAGTCCTCTCCAAATTGAGAACCTTCAAAGGGACAGCAGCTCTAGTGGCTCCCAAGTGGCCCCGCAGCAACTGGTACCCCTTGATCCTGGAGATGCAGCCAACGCTGATCCCCCTCCCGGACCCAGTTCTCTCCCAGCAAATACAGAAGTCGACTGTCTTCGCTTCATCATCGAAAATCAAGGACCTTCATCTCATGATTTTCTCACCCTAGCCGCTAAGAAAAGGTTTGGGATTTCGAAGAAGAGTCTAGACTTCCTCGAGGAATACAAGACCGAATCCACGAGAAGGCAATACGAATCGTCTTGGAGGAAATGGGTCTCCTTCGTCAAGGCAAAGAACCCCTCGAAAATCACTATAGATTTTTGCATGTCCTTCTTCATTCACCTTCATGGACAAGGCTTGGCAGCCAACACGATTTCTACTTGCAAATCGGCCTTGACCAGACCTTTGTCATACGCCTTCCAAATAGATCTGTCTAGCGACATCTTCAACAAACTACCGAAGGCCTGTGCCCGTTTACGACCGGCACCCCCTCCGAGACCAATCACTTGGTCTCTAGACAAAGTTCTCCACTTCGCCTCCAACTTGGACAATGATTCATGCCCTCTTAAGGACCTGACTCAGAAAGTTATATTTCTCTTCGCTCTAGCTTCGGGAGCCCGAGTCAGCGAAATGGTGGCACTATCTAGAGAAGAGGGACATATCGTTTTCAACGATTCAGGAGACCTCTCCCTCTTCCCTGATCCGAAGTTTCTCGCAAAGAACGAATTACCTACCAAACGATGGGGCCCGTGGAGGATATGCCCCTTGAAGGAAGATGCCTCTCTATGTCCAGTAGAGAGCCTTAAGGTCTATCTTCATAGAACTTCAAACTTTGGTGGAGGCCAACTCTTAAAAGGAGAAACATCGGGCAGCGACTTGTCACTGAAACAATTGAGAGCAAAAATCACCTACTTCATTCGCAGAGCGGATCCAGACAGTACACCCGCTGGTCATGATCCTAGGAAAGTCGCTTCGTCTCTGAATCTCTTTCAGAGTATGGATTTCGAAAGCCTCAAGAACTATACAGGCTGGAAATCCTCGCGTGTTTTCTTTAAACATTATGCGAAACAAGTGCACGAAGTGAAACATTTTGTGGTAGCCGCAGGTAGTGTTATGAAACCTGCTCTGAACTCTGCTTAGAACAGTGAGTTACTAGGGACTCTAACTCGTCGGGTGCCTATGTTGACCCTCAAGTGATACGTAGTGAAGCAGAAACCACCTTGTGTTTTCTTTAACTGTTCTTACCTCAGGTGAAATGTCATAGTAGATTACCACATGAGTGCTACATGCCACGTGCATGACGTGTGTTACATAAAGACTAACGTTCCGTAGAACGAGTGCCTACTAATACTTGATTCTTCCCTTTCAGACTCAAGAGCACGCCTTTATGACTATGTACATTTTTATCAATGTAAATGTTTTTTACTATTTATTGCATGACATGTATTGATTTACCTGCAATTATATAATAAAATGTCTATTTTATTACTTGTGCGTCTCCCTTGCTCCTTTCTTACTATGAAATATACTATTTGTCATAGTTTTATTACCCTTTATTCCTGGTTAAGGAAAATGCCAGGATTTACTCCGGGCATTTATTTATATAGAGCAAGTAAGTCTCCTTAGCGAATACTTACTCAATTATGAAGATGAGTCAACTCCATACACGAAGTGTTCAACCACCACTTCTTTAAGTTTGTTTCGACGCGAATACCAAATCACTCTGACTTATCTTATGGATCTCATTGTTCCTTCAGCCTATATGAATAGCCTTCCCATGACCACTTTGATCTTAGCATAGCCCGTGGGGACTTCCATGCCAGGGGGGCAGGAAGGCAACTGCCTCACGGTAGCTCTAGTATAGACCACTATGCTTTCGGCTCAATGTTTTAGCACTCACTTATAAAGGGAAAAAGTCTACCACGATACACTAATTCTCTGGTACTCTTCCATCAGGACGCCATGGCTTGAGCCCAAAAAACGGATTTTGAGCGAAGCGAAAAATCTATTTTTGGGTGAGATAGCCATGGCGTCCTGATGGACCCACCCTGTCTGTTATCAGGTCCCGCCCTGCGCCGCTGTATCATGGTGATGAGCGAGCTCCAGACTTTCGGAATGAGGATGGACGTGACGTCATCAAAAGCAATGGCGTCCGTCTGTTTACATCGCGAGTACCGATATCGCCACATCTAGATTGGCTGCGGCTCAGCTCCCAGCCACTCCCTGTCCGCCATATTGAAGAGTTAACTCTGAATGGGTGCAGATAGCTATGTGGCACGTCTATACATGCGTGTCCCCTGTTGATACACGATGTCTTAAGGGGAAACCCTTAAGATACTCGCTCCAGAAGTTAGAATTCTGTGATAACCTGTGGTTTAATTCTCTGGGAAAATCCTAGTAGTGATTACCCAAGGAAGCTACCAAAAAGGAACCTTCCATCAGGACGCCATGGCTATCTCACCCAAAAATAGATTTTTCGCTTCGCTCAAAATCCGTTTTTTAGCTATGATTGAAATGGATGTAGACTCGGCATTATTTTTTCGTTTCGTATTTAATTGACACTAAGAAAACTAATTTTAGTTTCTTCATCTAAATGTAAGTATTGTATAACACGGAGAGAGAGAGAGAGAGAGAGAGAGAGAGAGAGAGAGAGATGAATCAGCTGTTGTAATCAAATGGCGTGTTTTTGTTTCATGAGAATTTCATCGCCACGACTATAACAACAACATACTGTACTGAACTTTACAGTATTATACAGACTACTGTAATATGATAAAGTAAAATATTTGTAATCTATTTTATATGAAATGGGGCTATTTTTTTTTGTTTAAAATTTACATTTACGTATGTAAAACAACTCACTCTCTCTCTCTCTCTCTCTCTCTCTCTCTCTCTCTCTCTCTCTCTCTCGTAAATTGTTTTCCGGCTTTGCTACGTATGTATGATTTTATATAGATACGGTAAATAATATTTGTAATAACATATTTTATAAAAGCTTTTACTGTAATATCATTATTTATCACTTTCATCATGCGCGTTAAATGCCTTCGTTTGTTTACTGAGCGTACTTTATGACGCCGTCGTTTCAGGCGGCGTCATAAAGAAAAACATTTCATTTGGAAGTCCTAAGAAAAATTAAGTAAAACATTGGTAATAACAAAATCAACATACTGTACTGAATAATCAATATAATCGATGCAAAAACTAACCTATACACAGATGTGTAAATGCGTTTGTTTCTTCATTATGATCAGAGGTAAACGTAAACAAAACATTGGTTGCCATTTTTTATCGTGCTTTTTGGCGTGTTTAGGAAACGCATGATATAAAATCGCCTTTAATATTTGTGCCTGTTTTAGTTTAGGGTACTGTAGTACATGTATTAAGTGTTCTGTACATGAAAGGGTAGTTTGTTAACAGTACTATGTACAAGGGAAGTTTTAAAAGTCTGAATATACATGTTGAATAAATAGGTAAATATGGTGTCACTACTTCGCGGATTTTCACCTATGTAACAGTGTAGTGTGGTATTTTCTAAGGACGTCTCCGAATGCAGTGACCCGGCCTCCATCGCAGGGTAGTCGTCCTCCTGTGAATACATCTTCGCCGTTCAGATGTAGATGTCCCTTGCTCCCTGCGAGATCAACCTATTGCGGCCTACCCAGAGCTTTACTTCGGTCTTGCTCCTCTTCGCTGAGGACACCGCACTCCCTCATTCTACGTTTGCAGCCGGCCGAGGGAGTACTTAGTCTGAAGCATGTTCCTGTGCCTGTCGGGGAACACGTTTGCCTTCCGCAGGTTTGGTTGTTCTTCCAAGTGGTTTGTCATCAGCTATTAATTTTAAATAGTTTTAATCTAACTTTTCAATAGCACTAATGATGCCATACACTTTAGTTCTGCGATGGCCGCTGGCGGAGGGAGTGCATAGTCTGTAGCATGTCCCTGTACTCCCTGGGGACACCTTTCCCATTCGGGTGTTAAGATGTTCTCTCAATGTTGCTTTTCTTTTCATTCTTTCTTTGCTTTTTCCACAGCGCCAGTGATGCCGTACTACTTCGTTCGCCTATGGCAGCCGATATAAGAAGTGCGAAGTCAGATGTTCCTGTTCCTGGGGAAGTTGCTGCTCCTGCCCAGTCACCACCTTCTTTGCCTTTGCCTGTGCCTGAGCATCTCACTGACGACACCCTTTCCTGTACACGGGTTCAGTTCTCTTCAGAGCAGTTGTAAACAAGAACTCTTCGGAGTGACTTTGGAGGAATCCAGAAATGAGCTTCGGCTACATTTCACAGGCAACACTCGATGTCAACCTTCAATTTGAGCTTAGCTTGTTGACGGGAAGCAGAAAGTGCTGCCCGGAGGTTTGTCTCCAGGTGTTGAAACTTTCCTTTCCAAGGGAGAGTCCCTCCACTAGCTACTGACAAGCAATCTTCCCAAGTGCTGGGAGAATTGCTGACACCGGCAACAGAGGTTGGTCGCCTTTCCCGTCCTAGGGAGAGACTCCCTTCACCTGTTTGATGTCTTCCTTGGTGGGATTCCTTTGGCGGGAATTGGATTTGTCCATACCTGCCCTTGCTCTTGGGAGTAGACTCGTCTCGCCCAGCAGTTTCATTTTGCCTTTAAAAATTTTCTCGCCCAGTAGATTTGTCACGCCCAGCTGACTCGTCTTGCCCAGCAGATTTGTCACGCCCAGCTGACTCGTCTCGCCCAGTTGACTCGTCTCACCCAGCAGACTCGTCTCATCCAGCAGACTCGTCACGCCCTGCAGATACGTCAATCCCAGTCGACTCATCTTGCCAGGTTGACTCGTCTCGTCTAGCTGATGAGCCTTGCCCAGTCCTGCTGCAGCTATGCATGAATACTTGTCAGCCCGATCGCCTGTCAGCAAGCGATCCTTCATGATCGCTCATGAGCTCCCAATTGCCCGTCAGTTTGTGATTGCCTACGATTGCCCGACAGCTCTTGATAGTCCACGGTTGCCCGTCAGCCTGGTATCGCCCTTGATCACTCATCAGCCCTCTATCATCCGTAAGCTAGCCATCGCCCTCATTTCTCCCATCAGCCCACGAATCTCCATGAGCTCACAATCTCTTGTCAGCTCACCATTACCTATCAGCTCTCTTCCAGGTTCCTGGTGTTCCAGCAACCTCTTCCAGCATCTAACGTTTTCCTCTACTCATGATTGCCTGCACTTCAGGACCTACAATGAGGCAACACAGACCAGCTCGTGTCCAGTTTCTACTCTGTTCTAGTCTATTTCTGCCTCTGCAAACAGCTCGTCTCAACCTCTAGTACAGGTAGTCATTGACTTACGACATATGCAACTTATGACTGTTCGACTTTACAACAATTTTTTTTCAGAGTGATAACGTCACAAGTCTATCGGAAATACTATGCTAATAGGACAAATATTTCCTTGAAAATAATCTATTTTCTTGTATAAAAAAATAAACTGACATAGGCGCTATAAGCAAATTTTCGTGAATAAATACTACACTAGAGAGGACTAACTCCTAACCTAAAAAGTTACTGCCTCTTGCCACGAGCTGGTGCCCGAGCTGTTGATTAACACAGTAAATACTGCCTAATATTGTTTTTACTTGGTTACTACAACAGTTTATAATCATATGTACAGTGTACAGTTCATTCGCACACATGTATACTACGCGCTGGACTCAGTAAGGTTACAGTACAGTATTGTGCCAAGGTAAATTTTACCGAGTCGTCATAATCCGTTACTGTTCAGTATAACAAAAGTTGTTCCTATCTAGTAATACTGTACTGTAATCTAACACTAACTGATACTGTAGTATATATTATAGTAATATATTTACTGTACAATAATATTACTACTGTACAGCTTAACTGTACTTACTGTAAGTGTTCTGTGTTTTCGTTTAAGACTCGTAGCCTACGCCACTATTCTAGAAGCATGATGCAATGACTTATGTGTTGTCTCCTGTGCAGTATGTTATCTATAATTTCTTAAGCAGAAATACAGCTTGTTTTATAAATTAAAAACTTAAATACCTCTATAATAATTGTTTCTTTCAATAAACAAAAACTGCACGAGAGAGAGAGAGAGAGAGAGAGAGAGAGAGAGAGAGAGAGAGAGAGAGAGAGAGAGAGTGTGTGTGTGTGTGTGTGTGTGTGTTTTTATATAGCATAAATTTCTATGAATTCTTCGTTATTGCTTAAGGAGCCGTAAATTTCTATGAATTCTTCGTTATTGCTTAAGGAGCCGACAATAAGTCACGCTGTAGTGGCTTGCAGACTGTGGCCAAATGTAGCACACAGACTGCCTAGCGTCCGTACGCTGATCACACTCAAACGTTCACTACACGAAATATAAAAAACAGTGGAATACCCAGAAATCTGGGCTAAAAGTAAACAGTCAAGAGAACTAGACACTTGGCACCACCCCTCAATTTTTTATACTGGGCAAGGGGACCCTGCTAGAACCTCAAATTTCCCTATTATCTTCTCTTGCCTTGAGCTTGCTTAATAAACAGGTAGTGAAAATCAGGAGAAATAGTAAATAGCTCTGTCTTCTTTAGTTAAGGTCTCTTCAAGCTTAAGGAAACTTAAAGAACATTATGAGAAAAGGAAAACATTTCTAAGCTGTTAACAGGACACGGTGTAAAAAAATATATTGAAAGAGGCTTATGTATCTTTATCATGTAAGATTTATATGAAATCTCAAGCAGACTGGAATGGGATTTTGCATGATCTTTTTGGCTTGAATTGGTTAGATTGTATTCCTTTTCAGTTGAAGCATAAACTCTCTGCGCAAAAGATCTAAGCTGAGTGTAGTTATTCCAGGTTAAATCTTATCTGTTACCCTTCCAAAGATGATAGGCCTGCTTCTCCAAATAAGCATGTCTACATTCATCATGGAACCCTGGTTTGTCCTTTACTCAGTACCTTAGGACACGAACATGAGAAGGGATATGCCTATCAATTATATTGACTAGATTCTCAATCAAAGGGGCAACAGGATCAACACTACTATACAATTGTGACCAATTCAAGCCAAAAGCATCATGTAAAATCCCATTCCTGTCTGCTTGAGGTTTCATATAAATCTTACATGAGAAAGATACATCAGGAATAGGCTGCTCAGTCTTTACTACTATTGAAATTAAGGCATGATCAGATGTCCCAACTGGAGAACCAACCTTACTTGTTATAATGCCAGGGGAGTCGGTGTATACGAGGTCCAAGTAGTTACCAGACCTGTGAGTAGCTTCACTTATGATTTGCTCACAGCCTGATTCAGAGGCAAAGTCTAAAGCTCTTAAGCCATGACGATTGGTAGGAGAAACAGAATTTAACCACTCTCTATGTTGAGCATTGAAATCACCAATAAAGATAAAAGAGTCCTTTATATCATCATCTTATATCTTAGCCATAATGGTAAGAAGACAGTCGAATATAAAATCACCCATGTCAGGATTCAGGTAGATCGAACACAAATAGAAGTTGTTATGCCTGCCACAAACTTTTATCACCCGAATCTCATGACATCCACATTGATAGCAGGACTTCTGAGAAGCAGGGTACTCAGTCCTAATATACATCGCCATTCACTTGGCCCTAGCGATGGCATCGCGTTTCAACATTATTGGCTTCTTAAAACTTAGGAGCTTAGATGAGTGCCTCATATTAGAAACCAAAGTTTCAGAGCACAAAAGAATATCATACTGTCTGGACACAACTGTAAGGTCTTGAATATTTGCATGAAGACCACGAATATTGCAATGCTGTAGACGACATTGACGAAATCCAGGACGTACTGGTCCTAGATTTTGCTCAATGTCTCCAGAGAGCATAAGAATTAATGGTAATAAAAAAGATGAATTATACTTAAAAACCAAATTAACAAGAATGATAAGAACAACATGTACAGAAATCTAAATAAAGTGATTGATCAAACCCATAGACTTTAAAAAAAAAGCTGCACTTTATTAAACACAAACAAGAGACTATTTTTCTTATAGAAGTGTAGTTTAAAATGTGAAAAAAGTTAGAGAGAGTTAGCTTCTGTGGAACGTCTGTGTTGTTTAGTATACGAAGCATTCCCAAGTTGTAATTTAACTTGAACTTGGAGGTTGAGATTTTTTATAGTGGGATTCAGCGTACAGTACTTGAAGAACTGCTTGTAAATTAAAGTTACTGTAGATTTGTTGTTTTCCTCTGCCTCTTCCTTCATTTCCAACATTCTGATAGCCCTTTGTCTCCATTTTCCCAAAGTTTGTAATTGTTATCTTTGATTATTTAGTTTAACCAGACCTCTTGAGATATATCAGTTATCTCCCATAGTATTTGTTTTTAAAAGTTTTTAAAGATTTTGACAAAATATCTTTTAATTGACATTTTTAGAAAACTTGATAAAAACAGATAGTAAAAGCTGAAACCTGCACAATAAATTTATGTAATTGTTAGTGTTGAACTGCAGTCTCTCCATAAAGGGAGCAGGTCATATGGGCTATTCTTAGAATATCCATTGGTAAATTTTAGACGTCTCTCAGGAAATGATGCAGAGGAAAGGGTAGCTGATGATAGAGAACAGTTGACTACTACATCTGACAATGAGGAAGCAACCGAAAGTGCCAAAGAAGATGGATCTTCTGAAAAGGTATGATATGGAAATTTTATTTGTTTAGTGTGCTGTTGGCTGTAATTCCAAAGGACGATATGTAAACAGACTGATTTTTGATATAACAACTTAGTGTGTTTTCTTTTATTCTATCTGATCAGTATGCTTTGTGGACTAGAATAATTTCAGTTCTTTGTATCCCAGCAATACAAAGGACTAAACCAAGTTTGAGCTGAAACACGTAGTTGTATATTTTGTACTGTATATTAGTTATATAGTTGTTGAATGAGAAAATCTTTGCATTATTGATGTTCCATTAGCAGCCATTTAGGGAGAATTTTTACCATCAAGGGAAAATCAGTCTTATCTCTTGTGTTTTCATATTCATATTGTCCTACTATCAGTGGTATGGAGACCAGCAATATAGTACCTTAAATAAAGGTTTTTTCGTGGAAGAAATAGAGCTCCCGGAGAAGAAAGTAAAGTGGTAGTAGGAAAACTGCAAATAAAACACTGGTGAAAATTGGTGTTTACTTTTATTAATTGTTAATGCGGATGATTACATGATGGGTACTCAAATATAGAAGCTTAAGAATGTCTTAGAGAGTTTAATAAATTTTTTTCGTAATATTATACTGCACTTATGAAATAGCTTTCATTATACTGACCAAGGCAAATTGCTGTTTGTGTCAAAAGGTTTATTCCTTGGTACTAGAAATAGCAAGTTATCATAATCCTTTCTATAACTATATCTGTTCATATAGTAACAATGATAAGAAACATGCTATTACATCATTTTAGTTGTGCAAGGCAATGATAGTTTTTCTAGGTTAATCTTTTGTATGTAATATTTTGTGTTAATTCACCACTGGTTTCTTGACAAGTGAATCCAAGGAGATTTGAGTATTAATCTGTTCTTTGGTTGGTGACTACATTAAAAGCAAGTTGCAGTAGAAACTGTTGACTCATGGGTGGGTAGGTCGTGTCATAGTTTGAAAATGTAGACCATGGCTAGATTAATGGACTCATCTAAGAATACCTACTACTATCCATAAAGGGTTACCAATTGGCTCTCACAATACTGTACAATAAATCTCATTGATGGAGAGCATGTGACATTTTCAATTCTGGTATTATAATTAATTTTCGTCATAGATAGAATTTTGTGTTTGTTCCTATCGAACTCTGTATTTTGTAATTAGGATTGCTCAAGGTATGCTTTGTGTCTTCTAGGTATGAGTTTTGATTATTTTCAGCATAATAGTTCTTGTTCCTACATGACTACAAACCTTTTGTCCCTTAAAATAGAAAATATCTTCATCGCAAGTTGGAACGACCATTGAATTCGTTAATGAGGTATTTAACAACAGATGGTACACGTGGACAACTTCATTCATGTCAAGTATGGATGCATTGTTGTGACCTATCCAAAGGCTGTAATTCTCATTCTTGTTTCTCATAGAAAGTGGATAATTTTTTGGATTTAAGTTGAAGGATGTTACTCAATTTTATTAATGTAGTGGAAAGGGTGATCACTGCAACCAAATTATGGCAAGACCGGTGGTATGCCCATGCGCTCTCTGCACTCCTTGTAGGGGGCATGACTGTTCACAGTCATCCCCATGTGTGAGTGCAGGTTGAGACTTCCCATTAAGTGGCAAGCTATGCTTTTCCGATGTTATCCTTGGCAACCCCCAAGATGATGGTCAAGAAGCTTTATAGCTCGTTTCTCTCCTCATTTACTGTAGTTCACCTACTACTGAAGCTTGTGTGCATGTGCCCATGGGTTGGTTCCCAGGGAGTATGCATTGAGAGCGAGAAGAAGTCTGATTTTCGTCATCAAGTTTTTTAGGTTTTGGTGGAGTGTGTAGTTCCCTCACCGATCACTTCTTACCAATAGGCGCTGGAAGCTCTATTGTTGCCGTTTAGGCTGCTAATGACAAGTTTAACCCAGGGAAAGCTAGGTAGGTTTTGCAGGTAGGCCATCGGTCTTTTTTTTGAGAGAGCTGGTAGCAAAGGCTACTTTGACCCCAATATCCCATGTAACAGTAGATCTATTGATGACCTCGGGGATTTCTGGTGTGATACCAGTGCCAGTGACCCAAGTGTCTGTGACCTCAGTACCAGTTGCTTTATTGGTGATCCTCACAGTGCGCCTTTAAGGGAGCAACTCGGCCCCATTGATACAATGCAATTTTGGTGTCATTTCAAACTTAATCTACTTTTTTATGTCTTAATTGATTTCCATTATTCAAAAAGTATTTTAAAGATAATTTTATTAATTAAATGTTTATAGAACAGATTTTTTAATCTCCCCTCATTGTTTTATATATATATATTTTTTTGATATTGACAATGTTTGTAAAGATTGCCATGTTTCATAAGTTTTAATAGTACTGTATTGCAAATCTGGTATATAAATTCTTATGTATGAATGGTAAATATTTTTCCATAAACAAAAAAGTAGTTTTGATTTTTCTCTGGAAATTTCTTGTTTTGAGATGTTAGCCATTAACTTTATTAGGGGTTAGCTTTGGGGTTTTATGAATAATTATACCTCATCCCTAGGGACAGGACATTATCATTACATTTTAGGGTTATTTATTAAGCAGTGTAGAGCACCACCCCTCAAGTTCAGAAATATATATGCTACATTTACCAAATGCCTACGTAGTCATGAGTGAGACGTTACTAGCATAATGTATTTTTGTCTGCTAACCTTTTGGGGAAATTTTACTCTTCACGCATACTCAACTGTTGTCTTTGATACTTCATACATCTTTTAGCATAAGCATAAATATAACATAAAGATTTTAATTTATAAACAAACAGACAAAGATATACAGTACTAGCCTCCATTTTTTTTTTTTTTTTTTTTGTAGCGATCAGCTAAATAACGGATTTTGAGAAAAGCGAAAAATCTATTTTTGGGTGATATGGCCATGTCGTTCTGATGGAAGCTTCCTTTAGACAGCTTTCTAAGGGATATTTGGCTACAGTGATACTCCCAGAGAATTGACCACAGGTCTCCAGAATTCTAACTCCTGGCGCAAGTATTCTTAAAATAATTCTTAAGGATATCGCATGATATCAGGGGACGTATTTCTTGATACGACACATGGCAATCTTCACCCCGAATAGAGTTTTCGCTTTGAGGGGAAAGAGCAGCGAAATTGAAGGGGAGCCGTTATCAAGGTTACCCGGTGGATTCCCTCCCAGTACTACTACGGCGCACTATTCCTTGTTGCAATTAGGCATGGATAGCCGCAGATAGAGTAGTTTCGGGTGGGGACTTTGTTCCATAGTTGTATACTCCTTTTAGAAAGGAGGGAGGGTCCATCAGGACGACATGGCCATATCACCCAAAAATAGATTTTTCGCTTTGCTCAAAATCCGTTTTTTGGGCTCAGCCATGTCGTCCTGATGGAAGTTTACCAGAAAATTGCTTGAAAATACTATATCTGTGGGTTTGTATAAGTGCCTTTACCTTGATTCAGATTTTTACATGGTCTCCCAGACCAAATGAATATGTGACACTACCGTTATTGTCATATCCACTAAGTTTGGAACTAACTTAGGGCTTCCTGCCCCCTGCAGGAAATATGTCAATACTGACTATAGAAGTGTCAAGGTTGTATTCGTGGGAACAAGGTGGAATTTTAGCTATTACCAAGTTGTTCACACATAGGAATATATTCAAGTATTTTTATTTTAGGAAATTAAAGGAATCCGAAAAAATTTATTCGATTACTTGTAGGGGGAGTGAGACGCAAATACATTTCATGTATTTATTTGTGTAGACGAAAATAAATACAAAAACAAATGTATTCAAAATAGAATCCTTTACATAAACATTTTCAAAGTATATATATATATATATATATATATATATATATATATATATATATATATATATATATATATATATATAACCTGTAAGGGAAGAAATATATATTAGTACATCGCAGTTGCCACTCAAAAAATGTGAAATTATTAGATTGATTGCACTTAGATAGTTGGATATGTTTTAACACTGTGTACGAATGATTACACGGCACTGGTGTTATTGGTTAGATTCTACACCTATAAAGAACAGTCCAAGGATCACCATAGTGATCCTCAATAAAAGGTATTACACTCAAAGATGCTAATACCTGTTCACCCTTTACACTGTAAAGTCCTAAACAGTTCACTGTTCATCGCAGCACTAGACGACAGGTTTTATAACACTACCTGCCGCCACCACAAAGTGTTTTATTTCATGCACTTGCTTCGCATAATGTTCATAAAAGACTCTAGAAGATTTCCAACCGGTATATGAACGGAGTCTATCAAAGTCCATATGCTGAAAGTAAGTTCAGCGAGGAAGCAATTTTTCTTGGATCATGACCTGTCAGGATCCGCTCTGGTGGGTAGCTCGTTTTTGGCGAGAAAGGTAGGATCGGGAAAAAGATTCAGTTCTCCCTCTTCTGTGAACTGAATATGGCCCTCGTCTCTAGATAGGGCCACTATTTCACTAACTCTAGCCCCTGAGGCTATAGCGAACAAGAATATCTCTTTCTCTGTTAGATCCTTTAGGGAGCAATCTTCGTTGTTCAAGTTCGAAGCGTAGTGCAAGACTGTCCAAAGACCATGATATGGGCTTCGGAGGGGTTGCTGGTTTAAGTCTAGCGCATGCTTTCGGAATCTTATTGAAGATTTCATTCGACAGGTCCACCTGAAGGCGTATAGAAGAGATCTAGTCAAAGCTGACTTATACTTAGTTATTATTGTGGAAGCCAGGCCTTGCTCATGAAGGTGGATGAAGAAGGACAGGCAGAAGTCCATCGAGATTTCTGCCGGCTTGTTTGCTTTGACAAAGGAGACCCACTTCTTCTAAGACGATTCATATTGTCTGTGCAAGAAGATGAGAACTGCAGGATTGCATTATTTTGGAGTAAATGGAGAGCATGGTGTTGTAAACAATTACCTTACCCTTTAACAAACAAGAAGCTACTATTGTACTTGAATCAAATTCTTAGTAACATATATACATTGGAGGAAACTATACAAACCAGTTGTCCACCTTCTGTCTTGTAAATATTAGAAAAAAACAATCTCCAAAAATTGATAAAAATGATTGTACCTAAAGTGTATTGAGCCATGGGAAGAGGCCATAGTTACTACCCTTATGAATGTGAGAATAATGACATATTTGCTCAAGGCTCTGGAATCTGGCCATGTATGCATATATTGGGTTCTACATATACAGTACATGCTTATCTACCAGCTAACCGCTTTTATTCTCTTGGAGAATGGCTGAAGGGCCTTGGGCCTTTTTTTTTTGTGACCATGCAAAGGACTATAGTGATTTTAAGTACTAACTTGTGAATTTTTTTAAATTTCTGACCTTTTGAACCTAACTGGAAATTGTCTTTAGAAATTTTGTTGGATATCCCATTGTCACTGGGTACATTATTGATTTTTTTTCTTTTCATTTTAATGTAGATGTACCTCATTTAAATTGAAATGTAATATTTTATTACCTCTTTTATATGATGTTGCAAGTGTTTTTGTTCATGAAGACTCATATTTATATGAATGTAAAATAAACTCCCAACTAGCTCTTGACTGAATTGCTGTTGTAGTGATTGCTTTTGAATGGCCAATATATGCGTGTTGGGATTGATGTGAATGCATTGTGTTTCAGGGACTAATTGAGAAGTGGAAGACAGTAGATTTTGGTGCATGTCTTCAATGTAAATGGTGCAAATTTTCATCTTCGTCAGAACAGGAAATGTCTGCTCATGTCTTTAATCATGCACCTCATAAATGCCCTGAATGCGGCCTAGGTCTTGCCCGTCCAAGTGCATTAAACCATCATTTGAAAACTGTGCATAATCTAGAAACAAATGTGGATAAATATCAAGAAAAGTCATATTTATGCATTACTTGTAATAAAACATATGCTTCCGCTGGTGCTCTTCATAGTCACAGAATAAGTGCCCATTCTGGTAAAACGTTTTCTTGTAAAGAATGTGGTCGCAAATTTAACCATCCAAAGAATCTTGCCAGTCATGTAGTCAGGCATGCAGAAAGAAAAGTCAAGTGCACAGAATGTAATGCTTTATTTTATCTACAAAATGAGTTGAACAAACATGTTAATCAAGTACACCGAAAATGTCGTCCTTACTTTTGTGTAGACTGTGGAAGGTCTTTTGTTCAGCGTTCAGTCTTAAAACATCATCGAATGGTTCACTCAGACCATTGCCCTTTGGTTTGCCCATTATGTGGAAGAACATTTAAGCACAGGAATGCATTGAATCATCATTTGGAACAAGAGAAAAAATTAGGTTGCCAGGAAGTACAAAATGTTGGTGATGAACAACACGGGGGTTATGAAAATTTTGTTGATAGCAAGGCATCCCAGACACTCCAGTATATGCAATGTATTGAGAAAATCCAAAAATCTGATAAGCCTAAGAAAAGCATGAAACACCATTGCTCTAGTCAGTTGGGTGCTGAAGAAACTGGGAAGTTTGAAGCCGTGCAGTTCAGTTCTCCTACATTAACCCCATCACTACCATTGGAATCAGGAGACACATCGAGTACCTTTAATATGGTATCACAAGAAACTGTCAGTTACCAAGATATTGAACTTTTTGAAGACTCAACATATGTAGAATCATTCAGTTTAGAGAACTCATATAGGAATTCAGATGATCATGTAATGTTAGTTACTAATTTAAATGATACAACTGGAATTGCTACTTATGTTTTAGACAAAGAGGCAGATGATACTTTAGAGATTGGCAATTTTAAGACCCAGACTAATTTATCAAGCTTAAGCAATGAGCCTGATATAATGGAAAACATAGAATTAGCTGGGGCGAAGGTGCCTGGCATCTCAAACCCTGGAGAGGGTACAAGTGGACTGGACTCAGAGGCTGTAGTAACGCAGTATATTAAAGGAAACATCTCTGACTGTTGTGATCTTGGAGATGACTTTATATCTGTGTATGATTCTGTGAATTGTGATGTTTTACCTAATAAAAGTTCATCTCATAATAGCAGCATTAGCTAGTTAAATCAAAATGAAAGATTGTTTTCTATTATGTGCATATAATGATTGTTAGATTTTTCTGATTGCACATATTTGAAATGTTTTCTTGGTTGAATGAGCAATATGGGGAAAAATTTGATTGAATTAATCTAAAATAGTTTCTTGTCTTGTAAAAGGTTAATTATTAATAATTGTACTGCACAAGATATATATTTTTTTTTTTTTAGTCATCCATATCCTTTATGGGATACGGTAATAGGACTTGATTAGGAGGGAAAATTCTATGTTGTGTTTGGTGATATTCCTATACTGTACATTCCAAAGGTTATGATAAATTTGTGAAAATTTTTGTCAGTTTTGACTATTGATTATGTATTAGTAATTATGCGATTGTTTCAATTGTCCTCATAAAAAATGGACATGGTAGTTGCCCGTGTCTTTATATCCATAGATAATTTTTAACTTTTGAGGTTTGTATGATATGTAAGCTTTCATTTAAATGGCAATGAAATATAAAAGTGTGGGTCATATCATTATTCAAAAACTTTTCTCAGCCTATTGGTATCATTTGCCAAGTAAACACTAAGGTTATTTTTATCTTTATAATAGTTACAGGGAAATGGTGTAAAAGTTTTTATACATCCCTGTGCTTAGTATATATCAGTTATTTTATATAAAGGTAAATTAAAAAAGTATGATAGTTATTCATGGCTGTGGTAGTTTGCATTATTTGTTCAAAGCTCTAAGTAGGATTGTGTACTAGTTACTAGTTTTCAGAATTATGAAATCTGGAAACTATACTGGCCCTAATGTGTGTGGGCTCTTGCCTTATATACAATTGTTAAAAAAGTTGTATCTTTTCCAAAGCAATTGATAATATAATTTTTATAATGAAATTCTTTATTTCAACACTTACTTGAAATTCATATGGCTAACATCTTGAGGTGAGAGATTCTCAACCTTAAAAATAAAACCACAACCGGTTGGTAGTTCCATTCGCCTCAATACTGATCCATACAACCCCAAATTCCAGAATGGTTTCTGTGTCTAAGCACTGCTGACATTACTATCTCTGTGTTTTTAATCTAAAGAGACATTAAATCCAACCTAAAGGGAGGTAGGTGGGAGATCATATGTATTTCAGGTAAGTATTTAAATAAAGATTACTTGTTATGGAAATTAGGTGTATTTTGATTTATTTGAAATTTATAATGCTGACTACCCCATTATCTTAGATGGAAAGATACATTAGTTGTGAATCTAATTCAAACATAATTTATATAATAAACTGAAAAGGAACATTTTCATCCAGTAGCTTTCCTTTATAAAGTACAATTTTCCACCAAGAGATGCAAAATCTTATCTGAGTGCATGATTTGAATACAGAAGAATATGACATAAGGTTCATACAATATCATCAAGATCCAAATCTATTAGCTTTCCCCTTTTTAGTGTTCCACTTCAGGGTTAAAGGGTATTTGTGGAATTTGATAAATCAGGACTTCTCTGAGCGTGATTTGGGTATAGATAGCCATTTGAATGCCTTTGTTAGGAATCACATACACCGCACGTGTTTCACATGTACAACACACAAGAATGAGGACAGTCAAGAAGATACTAAACCGAAACAAAGAGCCTTACACATCCTACTGGAAAACAAAGTTCAAGGAAAAGAAATAGTCATTCTATAACTAACCTACTTAAAGTAATTAGTATAGAATTAATTGAGTAAATATAGTTCTATAGTATTACTAAAATTTAATAAAAATACTTTTAGAACGTTAAAGGACATGAACCAACGCCTGAATTGCAATGTCGTTAGGTTACAATAATAACTTTTAACTAAAGAAATCTAACCTAGGCCCTTTGTATCAATAGGTGCAAGAGATGATGATGATGATGAAAGAGAAATATTTTATGACATGTAAGTGATGTATTAACTAGGATATGATTTGGAACATTGTCGGGAAATATACATAAACACCAAAAATAGATGGCAGGATCCAGAAAACTGAAATGCAACAAAATATCACAATTGCTGTCAACGCAAACTTTTCTTTAAACAGAGGGAAATAAGAACTATATTGTTCGTGTGCATTAATGGAAGCCTTCTCAAAAGGAATGAGATGCCAACTATTGAGAAAGGTCTCATAGGAAATTGGACATCACAAGAAAGATATTTTTAGATTTCCCCACTGAGTACTGTATCTCCTCTCAGAATATAGTTATACAAGGCTTCTTTTGGGCTCAGCCATGTCGTCCTGATGGAAGTTTCCTTTAGGCAGCTTTCTAAGAGATATTTTGCTACAGTGATACTCCCAGAGAATTAACCATAGGCCTCCAGAATTCTAACTCCTGGCACGAGTATCCTTAATATAACTTTAGGGAAATCGCATAATATCAAAGGATGTATTTTTTGATACGACACATAGCAATCTTCACCCCGAATAGATTTTACTCTTTGAGGGGGAAGAGTGGCGAAATAAAGGGGAGCCGTTATCAAGGTACCCGGTGGATCCCCTCCCTGTACTACTACGACGCTTTATTCCTTTCAACGTAGCATTTAAGCACGGTGCTCTCCCACGTTTCTCTCGGTGTTGTTACTGTTTTTAAGGAATATTATCATGCAATCTCCAGCATCTTCATCCTGTGGAAAGTGGAGTATTTAATCTTTCCTGTGTATAATTTTTAGCTCCCTTTTCACAGTTAAATTAACATAATTTAAGTGTGTTAAGTGGAGCATTGCCATCCCCGGAGGCTGCCATTTTAGGACCGCTGTCGCATGCCATAAATGCTTTATTTAGTTAGTAGTGCGATGTTCCCGTTATTTAGCTATAAAGAATTTTCTAGCTAGTTAGGCAAAATTATACTAGTGAAGATCACTATTACACATTTAATATTTCCTCTTCCGAATAACGTTTCTTTCGTATACGATAGGGCCTTGGTGGTATCACTCGTAGCCGAGATCCCTACTCGAGTTAGGCTAGCCTAACCTGTTTTAGTATACTGTACTTTAGTAACTTTAATCCCACCGTTTAACCTCTAGTATCATTTCTATTAATTCGGTCGGGGATGTATATATCCCCTAGAATTATTGGTATAGTTCGATACGCTTCTCTTTTAGAGAAAAGAGGATAAACCCTTCTTCCCCCGAGTGCCGCCATCCCAGGCAACAACCCTATCTTCTGTCATCGCCAGTGAGTAGTTAACTCCGGCTTGACTTAGATAGTATTTTACCGTCAATCTTCTTTGCCGGCGAGTATCCCAGCCTTGAAGTATGACAGTAACTCAAGATGTATTGTCTTGTAGCCGATAATGTCGTCGACAGAGGAATAGTTGTTCCTCTGCCGGCTTCGACATTGTCGGGAAAGGAAGCTAGGCTTCCCTAGTCTACAACCGAAAGTGGGCAGCAGAATTGCTGCCACCTTTCTCCCTTATGGACTAGAAGACATGTCTTATATCTGGCAATGTCATCGGCAGGGGGATTGTTATTCCTCTGTCGCCCATGATGGGGCCGGTATAGGAAGCTAGGCTTCCTTGATTTACAGCCGAAAATAGGAGGCATAATTGCCGCCACCTTTCTCCTCTGTAAAATATAAGACCCTTTCCCTTCCCCTTTTGTCCTTTAGTGCCGGCCTAGCCGTCACAAATGTCCTTTGGCCGGTATTCTACAATCATCCCCGCTTGCTGGGCTGACTGGGTTACCGGCCGGGTTCCTACAAACGGCGGTTAGGTTACCACCTCAACCAACTCCCTAACGGAAGCAAAGCTCTGGTAAAGGTTGAGCCGGCCCTGACGGCTGCCGGTGGGAAACCCATTATACTGTTGAGAATTCTTCAGTCCTCTCTTGGACTGCCACCCACAAACCCTGTAACCAGCAGTACAGCCAGCAACATAATTTGTGGGTGGATGGAAGCTAGAATCAATGTATTCCTCCCCTTCCATTTGAATTCTCATTCTGGGAAGAAGGCTGTTGAAGGCAGTAGCCCCTAAACTCCCAATCATTGTACTAAACGATAATAATACGGGAGTCCTTCCCATTCTTTCTCTCTCCCTACCAGCTAGTGCCATCAGGTATTAGCCTAACCCAGTAGTACTGTATACCGGTAAAACTACAGTATAAGACAATACAGTAGCCAGTATTCCTGCAGTATAACAATACAGCAGTTAGAAAACTACAGTATATAATGATACAGTAGTATAGAATTTCCAACATACTCTGTGCATCCTTTCACTGTCTATTGTTGAGACCAATTAAAATGTTGAGTTGAAGTATTCCTTCAACATCCTGATGAATCCTAGATCATTGGGACACCAATTATTACCATTCAGTATTAATATTCTACAAGTGGTGGAGTTAGTGTAAATATTCACTGACTCCGGCTCTACGTACGAAAGTTATTCCACTCTGTATTTTCCCTTATAAGGAAATTAAAAATATTAATATTGTAGGAGGTCACAGCAATTGTTGGAGAGGAAACACAGATATGTGTCTTTCCTACTTCTTTTATAGCTTACTATTCTAAGCTGTTGTAAATAATAGTAAGTAATACTCTTGTTACCCATGTATATTTATATCAATGATATAAATAACCTTATACTCATTTCACCCTTTTCTTTCCTTACTGGAGGAGCCTAAGGTAAAGTGTGCAGTTGTGTTCTGCAACCACAAGAGTAAGGACTTTTGTGGGCATACGATGTGCAGGTCTCATGCCCCCTGCTCCATCATATCTGGATCACTGAGGTATTGGGACCCGAAGGGTTGCACCATCTGCTCGGCCCTGATGACCGAGGGATTTGGTGAAGATATCCCTGAGACTACGTAGTCAAGGGATACAGTTAGAGAAACTCTTCGGAGGTGGGTAAGAGGGTTCCAAAAGAACTCTCCGGGACCTTACCTGCCTAATGAAGCTACGAGATGGCTTCTGTTCCCTAAGGCCCAATCCGACGTGGTTGTGCCCCAGTTACAGGTCAAGCTTCCCTTCATCCAGCTGACGTTAGAGGCAGACATTAATAAGGCACTGGAAGGCATGGACATCCATCAGTAAGGGATGTCGGATGTGTCTACCGACACCGAAAAGGACCTTCTACAAGAAGATCCTAAAGAAGAGGTGGCTCAACCACCTATGGAGGAAGAAGAATCCGTATCGACGATAACTGAAGACCCTCGGTTTTCTGTGACGGCATATCAACCCGTGCCCACAACTTCTTCAGCCCCAACTCCCCATCCTGATCCGCTGATAGCCAGGAGCGAGGCGCTCCTAGAGTCATTTCAACAGATAATGGTAGTGTTTTGCAAGGAACAATAGGAGATTAAGCAAGATCTCAAAGAGACGAAGAAGGAAGTAAGAGAAGTGAAATGCCCGGGCACTTTCAAAGGCTTTCCTAAGCCTGTTAAGGTCTCTGACTTACCTCAATGCTCCAAAACCAACCCCTAGAGGTATACGGCTTAACCTAACCTATCGGCATACCCAGAATGTTACGTGTGAATGCGGATGAACCAGCAACTCGTGAGAAGACGGAACCGAAAGAAGTCTTGGTGTTTGAGCATGACAAGGCACAGGCTCTCCTGTCCAAGGCCCTAATGGGAGCTGGTTACACCTACTCCAAAGTTTCAGCTTTGAGTAAGAAGCATTCTACCTTCATTGCTCCTTCCTCCAGAGCTTTCCCCTTTTCGACCAAAGCTTTAGACTGTGTTAAAAGCAGTCGATGCGGGCAAAACATGCCCAATACTAGAGGAATGCAGACCATTATCTCTAGCCATACCTACCTGCGAGAAGGAATGGAACGAGGTTCATCTAACCTTCTCAGTCTCTAAACTGGATACGGTGATAGCAGGTCAACAGTTCAATGTGAACCTTCCAAAACTGCCAGAGCATCTTTTGAGAAGGGAACAGGAGACATAAGAAAGACTAGCCACTTCTTTGTCTCTTCAGATCTGTATGGAAATGTGTGCAGGCCTTTCCAATACCTCAGATATGTACATGGTCCTAGCCAAGACTCACATGGGTACCCTTGTCAAGGACATGTATGCCTTTGTCAGGTCCAGGAGGGCCTGTAGGGAGCATGTGTTTGCCGCAGCAACGGTCAAGCACTTGCCCAGGAAGCTGATAACTTCATGTATCTGGGGCAAGGACCTCTTCTCAAAAGAAGTGGTCCAGGAGGTCATCGCAAAAGCCGCCACGGAGAATAGGAACCTTCTCCAAAAGTGGGGCATGTCTACCAAGAGAAAATCATCCTCAGACGCTGGTCCCCAACCGAAAAACAGGAAGACAAAGAAGCCACGCAGGCCTACACAGCCTCCAAATATGACCATGACCACAGTGCCGCAAATGGTAGCTCACCCGCAAACCACAACTACCTTTTGCCCCAAAGGTAGAGGCTCAAAAAGAGGCTCCTCAAGAAACCCATCAAGGAGTAGAGGAGGACGTGGTCACAGAAGTAAATCCTCAGGAACATCTCAGCAATGAGATGCTCCAGGTAGGAGGAAGACTCTTCCACTTTCGGGATCGTTGGACCTTCGATCCCTGGGCCCACAGCCTAATCAAGAACGGACTTTGTTGGAAATGGAACAAAATTCCACCCCCTTTCCCTCAATTCTTCCAACACTCCACCCCCTTATTGGAAGAATAACCTCAGAACTCTTGATTAAAAATGTAATGAGGAAAACGAAATCCATCAAATTCCAGGGAAGGCTGTTTTGTGTTCCCAAGAAGGACTCTGAAAAACTCAGAGTCATTCTAGACTTGTCTCCACTCAACAAGTTCATCGAGAACAAGAAGTTTCGGAGGCTTACCTTGCAACACATAAGGACCCTGTTACCGAAAGGGTCGTACACAGTCTCAATAGACCTGGCAGATGCTTATTGGCACCTACCAGTCAGCTGCCCCCTCTCCTCCTACCTAGGATTTAGGCTACAGAAGACAAAATATGCCTTTACAGCTATGCCCTTCGGGCTAAACATAGCCCCAAGGATATTTTCGAAACTCGCGGATACTGTCGTCCAACAGCTGCGCTTAAAGGCATTCAGGTAGCGGCATACCTGGACGAGTGGCTGGTGTGGGCAGCATCCAAGACAGCTTGTCTACAGGCAACCACAAAGGTGATATAGTTCCTAGAACACCTAGGCTTCAAGATCAACCACAAGAAATCTCGCCTTTCTCCAGCTCATTAGTTTTAATGGTTAGGAATCCATTGGAACTTGCAGTCACATTGTCTCTCCATTCCACCGAAGAAGAGGGAGATAGTGGGATCTGTCAAGAGACTACTGAAACTCAAGAAGATTTCAAGACGCCAACAGGAAAGAGGACTGGGCTCTCTCCAGTTTGCAGCAGTGACAGAACCAGTGCTAAAAGCACAACTGAAAGATGTATCAGGAGTCTGGAGAAGATACGCATCAAACGCTTGAAGAGATCAACAAAGATTGACATCGACCCTTTTGCGAACGCTCCTAAGGCTATGGTCAACTGTCAAGAGCCTGACAAGAACAATTCTCTTACAACCACCTCAACCTTCAGTGGCAATTCACACAGATGCCTCCCCGGAAGGATGCGGAGGCCATTCCTATCAAAGGAAAGTGCAGGGGAATTGGTCGCACCAGTTCAAAACCTTCCACATAAACGTCCTGGAGGCCATGGCAGTCTTCCGAACGTTGAAGAAACTATCCCCTCGCAGATCAGCCCACATCAGACTGGTCTTCGACAGCGAGGTGATAGTAAGATATCTGAACTGACAAGGCTCGAGATCACCTCACATCAATCACGTGATACTAGCCATCTTCCTCCTAGCAAGGAAGAAGAGATGGCACTTATCAGCAGTTCACCAGCAAGGGTTCCGCAATGTAACGGCGGATGCTCTATCCAGGCGAAAGCCGATAGAGACAGAATGGTCCTTTGATGCAGACTCATTCTCCTTCTTCTTGGAAAAAGTCCTAGAACTGCAGATCAACCTCTTCGCAACAAGCGACAACAGAAAACTACCTCGATATGTAGCCCCTTACGAGGACCTTCGGGCAGAAGCGATGGACGCCATGTCTCTTGATTGGAACAGATTGAATCACATCTATCTGTTCCCACTAACCAATCTCCTGCTGAAGGTCCTCAACAAGCTAAGATTCTTCAGAGGAACATTAGCAGTAGTGGCCCCCAAATGGCCCAGAAGCAATTGATTCCCTCTAGTTCTAGAACTGAAACTGAAACTGGTTCAGAAGTAGACTGTCTACGATTCATACTTGAGAACCAAAAACCTACATCTCATGATTTTCTCGCCTTAGCAGCCAAGAAATGGTTTGGGATCTCAAAAGACAACATCGACTTTATAGAAGAATACAAGTCAAAGTCAACTAGAAGACAATACGAATCGTCTTGGAAGAAATGGGTTTCCTTCGTGAAAACAATGAAACCGACAAATTTCAATAGATTTCTGCCTCTCCTTCTTCATATACCTTCATGAACAAGGCCTAGCTTCCGTAAGTCGGCGTTGACTAGACCTCTGCTTTACGCCTTTCAGGTGAAATCTTCAATAAGATTCTGAAAGCATGCGCTAGACCCAAACCAGCAACCCCTCCGAAGCCCTTATCATACAAAGTCTTGCACTATGCTTTGAATATGAACAATGAGGATTGCACCCTAAAGGATCTAGCACAAAAAGTGATATTCCTGTTCGCTATAGCCTCAGGGGCTAGAGTTATTATTATTATTATTATTATTACTTACTAAGCTACAACCCTAGCTGGAAAAGCAGTATGCTATAAGCCCAGGGGCTCCAACAGGGAAAATAGCTCAGTGCGGAAAGGAAAAAAGGAAAATAAAATATTCTAAGAAGAGTAGCAACAATAAATATCTCCTATATAAACTATAAAAACTTTAACAAAACAAGAGGAAGAGATATAAGATAGGAGAGTGTGCTCGAGTGTACCCTCAAGCAAGAGAACTCTAACCCAAGACAGTGAAAGGCCATGGTACAGAGGCTATGGCACTACCCAAGACTAGAGAACAGTGGTTTGATTTTGGAGTGTCCTTCTCCTAGAAGAGCTGCTTACCATAGCTAAAGAGTCTCTTCTACCCTTACCAAGAGGAAAGTGGCACTGAACAATTACAGTGCAGTAACCCCTTGGGTGATGAAGAATTGTTTGGTAATCTGTGTTGTCAGGTGTATGAGTATAGAGGAGAATATGTAAAGAATATGCCAGACTATTCAGTGTGTATGTAGGCAAAGGGAAAATGAACCGTAACCAGAGAGGAGGATCCAATGTAGTACTGTCTGGCCAGTCAAAAGACCCCATAACTCTCAAGCGGTAGTATCTCAACGGGTGGCTGGTGCCCTGGCCAACCTACTACCTATTATAGTTAGTGAAATAGTGGCCTTATCCAGGAACGAAGGCCATATTCAGTTCACAGAAGAGGGAGAACAGAACCTTTTCCCCGATCCTACTTTTCTCGCCAAAAACGAGCTGCCCACCAAAAAGGTGGGGTCCTTGGAGAATCTGCCCTCTGAAGGAAGATGTCTCTCTATGTCCTGTAAATTGTCTTAAGGTCTATCTTCGAAGAACTTCAGACTTCAAGGATGGACAGCTCTTCCGAGGCGAAACCTCAGGATCAAAACTATCCCTAAAACAACTGAGGGCAAAACTCACCTACTTTATTCACAGAACAGATCCTGACAGTACACCCGCAGGTCACGATCCAAGAAAAGTTACTTCTTCGTTGAACTTCTTTCAACACATTGACTTTCATAGACTCCGCTCATATACCGGTTGGAAATCATCCAGTCTTCTATAAACATTATGTGAAGCAAGTGCACGAGATAAAACACTTTGTGGTGGCGGTAGGTAGTGGTATAAGACCTGTCGTCTAGTGCTGCGATGAACAGTGGGCTGTTTTGTGACTCAACAGTGTATTTGGTGAACAGGTGTAACAGAGATTGTGTGAGATGGGAGAAAAGGAGGATAATTTGGATCATGATGTATTTTTAATGAAAAATTGATGCAGGATTATGCTAATCTAAATACCATTAAAATGATCAAATTGTTAGAGTAATATAAAGGTTGGCAGTAATGTAACCACAACTCTAGGTTTATATTTTGTCAGCTGAACTCGCATAGGTAAAAGTTGATTACATTGTTTATAGGGAATTTTTTCCTCAAATAGGTTATTCATTATGAAATTATGCTATTAAAATGTAAGGTAAATGGGGTTTGGGTACATTTATTATCAGTCACTGTACTTAGCCCTACCAATACACTTGATAAGACAATAGATTCGATACGTTTTGTAGCACTTGAGTCGCAGACTTTGAATGGCTTCACACATACAATTCGAACACCTATTATTCGGGACTGTACTGTATGTATACTGTATAATGAATAGGTTGAGTGATGCAAGAAGAATTGTTAACTTTAGGAAGCTTTCAGGCATTTTTTGTTTTATGGAGGATTCCCCTCCAATCAGTAGATGAGACTTGTCTTAGCATTTTGTTCTCTAGAGGGCCAAGGTAGTATTGGCTCTAGTTCATCCAAAGGTGTAGAGGTTAAAGCATGTACCTTAGGCATTCTTTAGGGTTCGGCTTTTGCACTGGTGATTTTCGCGGCAGTAAGGGCCACTTAATTACTTTTGTTAGTGTTAGTTGCTCTTCTGAAGAATATCATATTCTGGAAATTTGACAATTTTATTTATTTTCCAAGTTAATGGGCATGTTTATATTCTTTATTTAGGATGTTGATTATAGTATTAACTACTTGGATAGAAAAGAAAGTTAAGTTAATGGATAGGCTGGTAATTTGGTCCTAATAGAAAAACAAGGTAGAAGAATGTGCGTTATTATTAGGTTTTATTTTTATACTTATACAGCAGGTAGATTTAGGGAAGGCATGTTCACTGGATTAGAGTTTATTTATTTGTTATTTGATTACGTGTCCACCTCCGAGTTAATGAGGTAGTCAGCTATGTGACTTAGGCGTAAAATTTGACAAAATAAACAGATTTGATAATGAAATTTATTATTTTGATACTTTCTCCAGGCCACATACAGTAATTGCCTTCCCTTCTCCCCACATCATGTGGTTTTTGTAGGTAAATCACAGTCACTTTTGAATTATGACAATTAAAAACTGGGGGTGGGGCTGCCAAAGTTCCATTAAGGGTCTACTCTCCAGGGTAAATGACCATCAGAGAGTATGTAAAGATTTTTCTTTGTTTTGGTTAAACATAAAAATCTATTTGGTTATCTTTTTTTTTTACATTGTTTCATCAGAAATGTACATAGTATATAAATTTATGTAAACATTTGATTTTGTTGTTTTTTTGTTATTTAGAGGCTTTCTTTGTTTAATCCTTTAATTTTAAGTGGCTAGGAAAGTATCTCTATTAAACTGTATTTTGTATATCTTCAGGTGGATCATTTGCCTTTTGATTTTTTTTTTTACAAGACTACAGGTCGATTGTAAAGAGACATTAGTTCGTTTAGCAAGTACTGTATAGTGTGAAAATATGTTTTATAATTTTGTTTAAACTTTGAGCTGTTTGATAAGTACCAAAATCTAATAAGCTGAAGTCTGTTGAATTCAGGCATACAGGGGGAAAATTGCCAGCTCTGAAAATGTCGGATTAGGCATAATTATCGCAAAAGTAGCAGCTATGAGGATTTGCTACACTTTGGAATTCAGAATTACAGTTTTTCACATTCTTGTGGCTTTCTTGAAAAAGCATGGTATTGTAAGGGGTCTGTATTTATGGAACAGAAATTATTTGAAATTTTCTTTTTCTGTATGTCTAGTTTTACAATATATGGGGACAGTATTATAAACTGGTGAACAGTAAAAATATTTAGAGCTTTTAAGACAGAATTATGTGAGCTGTGGTATAAAAGATTCTAATAGCTCTTGTGGTATAATATTTAGAAATTTAGATCATCGCTTTCCCACCTTGATGAGTCTTGTGCATTGCAGGTTATTGTTGATTATACTTCTATGAACGCAATTAGAGAAGATGGAGAATCTCACAGGCACATGAAACAGTTATATAAAAACTCTGCAACCTCAAAACCTAGAAAAAAAGTGTTTAAGAATAAAAAGCATTTTTGTAATTTATGTAGACTTAACTTTGAGTGTGTACAAGACTACAAAGACCATATGAAGACCCATAGCAGCTATGAATGTGCTATATGTGGCAAAGTTGTTGCTAAACGTGGTATGCTAACACAGCACTATGTCAAGTTCCATGGTTTAAAGATTAATCCAGAGTCAGAGCATCTTTGTTGGGTGTGTGGGAAGCAATACCAATCTAAAACAGCAGTTACTTATCACATTTCAACAGCGCATAGTGATGCTAGTTTGACATGCAGTCATTGTAATAAGATCTTCAAGCATATCAAAAATCTAAAAGCTCATATGAAACGTCATGGGGAAAAGATGGCAGTCTGTGACAAGTGTCCAGCCAAATTCTATACCACTTCGGAATTGGGGTATCACTACAATTCTGTACATCAGAATGCTAGGTGTTGGAAATGTGAAATTTGTGGGAGGGAATTCAGTCGTGCAAGTATATATTCCAGTCATTTAGAAAAGCATAAGCTAAAGACTTATGAGTGTATGATCTGTTACACACGCTTTAGACGGAAAGCACATGCTGAAATGCACATGAAGCAGCACAACAATTTGTCTGAGCCTGTGCTTTCTCTTAAAGATAAGATCAAGAAATATCTACGATGTAATAATTGCAATGTACTGTTTGACAGCCAGGAACTAAAGGACAGTCATCTTTGTGGGGAACAGAGGCCCACTATAAGATCAACAGAAATTATTTGCAATGATTGTCATGTAACATTTCCTTCGAAACATGATATGAGTGCGCATATCTGTCGTCAGAATGCAGGTCCTGTATTAGTAGAGCCTGCTCAAGTAGGTGAAAATGTGCAGATTTATGCCGAACCAGGAAATATAGAACCTGGATCAATTGGAATGGGGTCAGATGAATGGGATACTTGTTTTGTTGTCTTTTCTGAGAATAGTGTTTCTGGAACAAGTGAATTAGTACTTTAGGAAAAGTGATGCTCTTTAGCATACAAATTGTTCTTATGCATATACAAACCTTTCATCCTTTAGATTGGCATATTGTTTTCAGTGCTACCTGGAATGGCAGTTGAAATCGTTGATGAGGTAGTTAACGATAGGTGGTGAGGGAGGGGGAGAAGCCCAGTTCCCCTGTCAAAAGTTCTTCACTTTTGTTTTGGCTAAAACAAAGACTAATTTACTGTTGCACCCTTAATTGAACTTTTCATTTTCTTTCAGGAAGTGATCGCTGGCTGTTAATTGCTGCGGATGTGAAGCAAGAGAATCATACTTGCCAGGGAAAGGGTGGACTATGCAACTGGTTTTGTTAAACCGGCTGTAAATCCACTGTTTCTCAATGGTTTTCGTAACCCTTTTACCCCCAATGGATGTACTGGTACGTTTCACAAAACTCATCCCTTTACCCCCATGGACATACCGGTACGTCCTTGCAAAAAATGGCTAATTACATTTTGTTTGCATATTTTTTATAACTTTTTGAGAAACTTCAGGCATTTTCCAAAAGAATGAGACCAACCTGACCTCTCTATGACGAAAATTAGGAAAAAATATAAAAAAAAAATATTGCAAAATGTGTTTGAAAAAGAAAACGCCTGGGGGTTAAGGTTTGGAAAGTTCCAAATAGCTTGGGGGTAAAAGAGTTATTGGGCATGATTGTTTGCAATTATGCCGTTGTGATGAGTGTAGGTCATGGCCTATTGTGCAGTGACAAGCAAATGCCTTGAAGGGGAGGAAGAGAGTAGAGTCTTCTCTGGCATCTGTCTCGGCGATGCATAAGAAGACACTGAGTAGGTCTTATGCATCTTCTGTCTTCTAATTAAGTGTGCCTGTTACTGCTGTTCATGTGCTTGTGCCGTCTCCGTCTCCTGGGTTATGCGTCAGGAGCAAAGGGCTCTCTTTATTCCGTTATCCAGGTGGGACAGGTGTCACAGACCTGTGTTTTGGCCCTCATGATTCGATGCACAGGCCAAGGCTGTAACCCCATGTCACTGTCCCCACCACTGAAGGGGGCTGTTGCTCAGGTTCCCTGACTTACCCGGTCGCCAGATGGAGACAGATGTGCAAGGCCCTGTGTGGGGCCCTAATGTTGTCAGCCTTCCAAGCCCTTTTTTCAGGCCCTGGTTACACTGATGATTCTATCCTTGGGACAAAACAGTAATTTTCTAGCTGGGGTAATGGATTTCCAGAGCAACCTCTTAGCTTTGATGGGTAGGAGGGTACTTGAGATTCGTTTGCCCCTAAGAAACCAGACCTTGGACCAGTTCTGATAGAGGCAGACAATCCCGAGTCAGTGTGTTCCTTTGTCGATACCCTGGCACTCATTCGAGGGAGGGAGAGAACCTTGGCTCTGCCTTTGGGGAGAATCTTGGTCATTGAGCAGCACTTTGATGCCTCTCAAGGGTCCAGGCCATCCTTGGAGCTGCTTGGGTCAGATCTAGCTAGTTTGGCCCATGGATCAAGTTGAGGGTCAGATCTGTTAATATGAGAACTCTTTCACTTCCATTCTCCATACAGAGAAGGTTCTATGCAAGCTCTCTGGGTCAGAACCTCTTCATATTGAGCCATCTGTATGTACTAACAAGGCGACTCTACTTGGAGAGACTCTAGGCAAAGGGCACTGCATTCTTGCCCTCTTTGAATTGGAAGCCCTGGTTTTTTTTACCATGGGCTTCCTCCAAGCAGTCTCCTAGCTTGACCAGTGTTCAGTTGCAGTGACATACTTTGCCAAGTCAATGGGTTATCAACCCCCAAGTCTACGAAAAAGTACAGAATCCTGGTCTAGCTGCTTTGGTGGCAGTGACTTTCTGGCACCAGGTAGCAACCACTGGATGAAGTGAGTTTTGAGGAGGATGGATTCCTCAGATTCCCAATTTTCAAAGCAAGTTAATATAGAAGTAGCTCTATTGCTTGTTGATGCAGAACTTGTTGATGCAGGTGGCCGCATAGTTTATCTCCAGTGCATCTCTAAAAAATTCTTTTTATTCCAGAGTAACGGTACCCTGCACCCAGTAGGGCGCATATGCTAGAAATTTATGATAAGATGAAGATGACCTAAAAGTAAGAGTCACTTTGATAATTTATCTGAATTAAAGAATTCTGTGTTGAAGCCTATTAAAGATGGGCGGCGAGAGCGATTAGGGCTCCCCTCTGCTTTTAAAAATGCTAGGTGAGGGTAAGAAATGATATAGCATTCCCAGAGAACACTCCACGATCAGGTTCAGGGTCAGTCACCTTCATAATAGTGGTCTCGGTATGTAGTGGGGAGACTGAGAGTACCTTGAGAGACAATTGAAGAACAGTAGTTTGGTCATACACCAACTGTTCTCGGGGTGAATCCAGTGTCAGGTAAGCTACGTCCAGTAGATTCCTACCAAGAACAAAACAAAAGTTAATGTCTTTGGCAGCTACCACCGCATAGTTAAACAGCGTTAGTCTCCACCTGAAAGGACACTTCACCTCTAAATGGACGTACCCTAGAAAGCTGGTGCAGGTACCAGTCCACCCCTCTAACTGTTCTGACAGTACCTGGTACTCTATGCCAGATTGACTCAACACAGACTCATTTACAAAATAAACCTGTGCCCCTGTATCAAGAAGCGCACAAAATAAGTTTTCCTGTATTATTACTAAAGCTACTGGTGAGTCTAGAGTAACAGGAACAAGTACTGGCTCAATACTGGCAATCCTGATTGAATCCGCTGCATGGACCTCAAGTGCGTAAAGCACTTGCTGACAACAGCTCCACATATAGGGACATAATACTCCCAAAGAGGCTCTTTGGGAGTACTGTCAACACTCGGCCAATTTTGGGCTGCATCAACTATCACCCCATTTCCTCCCAAGAACTGCTAACCAAGCACTACATGCTCAGCCATAGTCCTTGAAGGCACTACATGGAACACACTCGAGGTGAATGTCATTCCATTCAGTATAGGGGTCAACAGTACAGTACTTGAAGTCTTAGGTCCTGTTTGCCCTAAACCCTTCAGACCAATGGTGTTGGGTACCATCTGCAGGGGGTAATCTTGCACTAAACTCGACAGGAGGTTGACCTCAGCTCCAAATTCAATGAGAGCATATTACGCTCCCGATGGAAACTCTGACATGGTCACTGGGACAACCATGAGTGGTACAGGAGCCAACTGCGCGCCTGCCGCCGCAATACTAGAAGCAAGCTTCCTAGCACACGCACCCTCCTACGATGTAGTCCCATCGTCTACACTGAAAATCTGGTGTTTAACACCCTATGATACTCCTCGGCTCTTGATGACTTCCTGGGCTTTGACTTCTTGTTCTTCAACTCAACAGTCTGTGAAGAAGCACTGGACTCTCTTCCACTTTGGCTCTCTCTGCTACTGGTCGAACCAGAGTAGGACGATGGGGTAGGAGTGACGTTCACTGGTACTGCCCTCCACCTAGAAAGTGTCTGGATGGAGATGGTCTCCCTCCCAGGGCTGCAGCCAGTAGCTGTCCTCTTGATAGGTGTTCTGTGCCACATGGGTGCCTGTTGCACACACTATGACATGATGGCTGGCCGAACCACAGAGTAGGCACAGGTTGAGGCTTCTGCAACACTCGTCCACCAGGTGGCCAGGTTTCTTGCACCAAGTACAGTACCTCCTCTGGAACTGAGGAGACCTATCCGTGGTGCATGATAGTGGCAGGCAAGCCTCCACAGGTGTAGGTTTGGGGACAGGTCGAGGAGGAGCGCGTTAATACACTCAGTCAGGTGCAGGTGAACGGTTGGGGGCAGCCACGGTAACCCTGTCGGCATACGAGCCGTGCCATGACTGTCCCACACGACTAATGGACAAGTCCTCTACCTTCTGGCTTCGCTGACGGGATGCCTCGTCGAGTACACTTAACAAGTGTAGGACATCCTGCCAAGTGGCCTGACAGCCAGCAGACACATTGATAGTGGCCAGAGACTGCTCCAGCCAACTTGCACCTTTGCTTGGAACTGTTCTGAGGAGCTTTCGCCTCGGCTCTCTCCGGTCCAAGCTGCGCCGAGTATATGCAAACCTGTACGAGGAGGCCAACCATACAGCATAAATCTAAAGCAGTTTGCCCTCTCCACAGGTTGCACTGCTGAAACAGGCCTTCCTCCCTGCATCACGCCTCTCTCTGGCTTCTCGGCACCAGTCGAGGAGGCGTTCCTTCATGTTGGGGTATAAGATCTCTGGACTCCTTATTGCCGAGATAGCCTCCTTGATTTCCCCTTTCAGAAACCTTCATAACTCAGTAGTCCACTGGCCAGAGCTTCCTTCGGTATACCTACTGGCGCAGTAGTCCTCAAGATCCCTCAGGAATTTGGCAAAACTTTGGCCAGTTTCTAGCTTGAAGATCCCAGGCTTGGGGCTCTTCCTGGAGTTGAGGTCCTTGAGCAGATCAGACAGACGGCAGTCTGTCTGGAGGGACTGGACATGGTTGGTGGAGACAGTGTTGTCTGAGCTGACACTGGGACAAAAGCTGGAAGTGTCACCAGAAGTCTCGCTACCAGAATCTTTGGTGGTTGACTCTTGGGACAAGGTCAGTGTTTCGGGTATGGCTTATCTGGTGGTGTCCTTAGCCTGGCGTCTGCGTTTTGGGATGGCCCCTGTCTTGGCATGAACTGCCTCTGCTACAGCTACCGGAGCCTTTTCTGGTCTACTGGCTTCGGCTGGGTTAACCAGCAACTGCTCCCCTAATCTACTTGCTGAAGTCCCTGGCGGACTAAAAGGGTTAGTTGCTGGAACAGGCGAGGAGGCAAGAGGTCCACACCAAGCAGGAGACTCCTAAAAGCCTGGTACAGGTGAGAGTACCAGTGAGAACCCTGGAGGGGGCTGGAGACCTCCAATCGCCAGCCCCTTTCCAGTTACAGGAATGGCCAGACCATTGACACAGAAGGAGCACTAGTGGTCACAGTGGTGATAACCTCAGTGGGAACATGGCATGTTGGCGACGACTCAACGCTCAAGATGAGGCCCTCCACATCCCGACTAATGCTCTTCTTAGCCTTTCGACCCATGGTCGATGACGATGCCATATCTAAAGGTAGGTGTTTCCCTGGTCTGGACACCAAAAATTATGTAGTGGTTTGTGGACTGTGGCCAGATGTAGCACACATACTGCCTAGTGTCCGAATGCCGGCCACATTCCACCGTTTTTCTTTTTGTGTAGTGAACGTTGAAGTGTGGCCGGCATTCAGACACTAGGCAATCTGTGTGCTACATCTCGCCACAGTCCGCAAACCAGTGCAACGTATAGGCAGTAGTGGGGATGTGTAGAACTGCTTCTCATTACTCCCTGTTCCACTTGCAATTTCCATTGGAGGCCATAGACCTGGGTGGAGAGACCTGCTGCCAAGACCTTAGGTTGGTTCATTGAGAGCAGAGAAGACCTAGCAGTACTTTTTCCTAGACCCTGATCAGGACTGCCTGTAACTTCTTCCTGGAAGGAGTCGGTGCATGTACAGCCACTTTTGAGCCCCCCAACTTGGTGCTTCCAGGCAGTGGTTTAGTGAAAGAAGTGAAGGAGTGGGGAATGCCATTGCCGAGAGTAGGGTGTTGTTTTCCATGCCTTGGGCAACCTGGTAGATATTGGGCTAAGCCTTGGGTAGTGAGTGTCCTTCAAGACAGTTGTTACCTTTCCAGTTTTTCAGCCTCCTCGTAACTAACTTTCTGATAGAGTTCTCATCCGTTTCTCCAACAATGCCGAGATACATGACCTTGTGGACAGAGGCAGGAGAGATGCTGGAGAAGAATGTGCTTTTAGTTGTTCAAGACTATTCTACTGGCTTCTACAGTCTACTCTTCCTGGTGAAGAAGTCAGCTGAAGGCCCCTCATCAATTTCTTGCCACTGAATGAGTTTGTGCATCAAACAAAGTTCAGGATAGAAATAGTAAAGTCTGTTCCATGTTCCATCTGAGAGGAAGACTCCATGCTTTCAGTGGATCTGAAAGACGCATATTTTCAAATGCCCATGCCTCAATCCTTTCAGAAGTACCTCCACTTCTTTCATTATGGTATGGTGTACCAGTTTAAGATTCTGCTTTGGACTGTATATTACTCCTCAGGTTTTCACCTTGAGGGTTAACCTTGGCAGCACCTTGGAACAATTTGTAATGGATATGTCTGTGGATGTATCTTAATGGATGTCTGATCCAACAGGATCTAGTGTGAATTTATTCTTTTGTCATGACCTGGGGAATGTGATGAAATTGGAAAAGTCAAATCTCTTACCCAAGCATACATTGAAGTACAGTACTTGAGTATGCTAATAGAAACAGCAGCAGCAAGAGTCATTCAGTTAAACAGTTGCATCAGCAACCCCAAGGAGTTATTTCGACCATTTCTGTCCAAGACAGAAATACCAGCTTAGCGCTGGTAGAGTCTTCTCAGTTACCTATCCTCACTTCAGAAGCTTGTCCCTCACGGGTGCCTTTATCAGAGATCTCTATAATGTTTCTTGAAGAATCACTGGTCAATTTCCAGGGATCTTCCATTCCTTCCTGTTCGAGTAGGACTGGATGCTTGGAACAATCTTACCTGTTGGCTGAACAAGGAAACCTTTGCCAGGAGAATCCCACTCAATTCTTTGCCTCTGCATATGCAACTGTGATCAGAAGCATTGAAAGAGGGGGTATTTGTTTACAAGAGCACGCTCTCCACTTACTCCAATATTATGCAGTCCTGTAGCTCTCTTCTTTCTGTACAGTAATTGTATGTTCTTTAAATGGTGGGAAAGCAAAAAATAACAAGATATGTTGCGAGAGGGGGTAGGGGGAAGGGTTTGTGGAGGTGGTACTAAGCAACCGGGAACTGTCATCATCAACAGTCAACCAAAGAGAAGTTTGTGACGTCAGCGTACATTTGGTATACAGTATATTAAGTATAAATACTAAATTGAAAATGGAGTAATTACTCAAAAGTGTCACTATTTGTGAAATGTATATTTTATATTTGGTAAATATTTGATATAAATCATATTAAAGTGTATTTTTAGAGAAACTATTTTGAGAAAGACTAGTTTTCCCAATGAAAACAGTCATACGCTGTAAAAGTAGTCTTCGTAAAAAGTTTCTTTTAAAAAATAAGATTTATTGTCAAGTATTACCAAATAGAATATAAAATTCAGAAATAGTGAAACTTTTGTGTAATTGGGGCGTTTTTTATTTAGTATATATTTTGAATATACTGTATATCAAATGTCCTCTTGACGCCACGAACTTCTCTTTGGTTGACTATATTGACGATGTTGGTTCTAGGTCGCTTAGTACCTCCTCCACCAACCCCTCCCCCTCCCTACCTCCCGCAATATATCTTGCCTTTTTTTTTTTTATATATATATATATATATATATATATATATATATATATATATATATATATATATATATATATATATATATATATATATATATATATATATATATATATTGTAGCATTTAAAGAGCCTCCTAAATACTTTACAAAAAGAGGAGAGCTGCAGGAATGCAAAATTTTGGAGTAAATGGAGAGCGTCCTCTTATAAACAAATACCGAAAGAGGTGTTGAATGTACCCTTAAACAACTTGGTCGTCGCAGGCGTACTAAGAAGAAGAACAACAAGAAGCATCAACTCATTGGTGTCCTGGGCCTTTCTAGTGCTGCAAGCATTTCAAGAATGTTGAGAAGGTACTTGGTAGTGTTCTTGTGACAGCACCTCTTTAGTGGTTTATGTCAAGCAAAGGGGCAATGATATTGTGCCCACTCTGTGAGGTGACGAAGCAGATGCAAATCAGGGTACAGTTGATCGTTGAATTGTCATCCAATTACATTCCAGGCAGAGGATGTGATGAACTGTAAATTGACTTTGGGGGAAGAATGTATTAAAGAATATAGACTGGTAGTGATGGATTTTAAAATGAGAGATAGTAAACCCAAGAAGAAAGAGAGATCTATAGTTAAGGTTTGAGACCTTAAAGGAGAAAAGAGTAAGAATTTTAGGAGGATTATGAGAGAGATCATTGGAAAGGTTGAACTTGGAGAGTGGATAGGGTAACAAAGCAGAAAATATCTGGGTGGATATAAAAGAAAGTTGTGTGTAGGGGAAACAGGAACTATTGGGAAGAACCAGTGGATATAGTATGTCGAAAGGAGAAAAGTTGTGGTGGGATAGAGAGGTCCAAGAGTCGGTCAAAAGAAAATCCAAGGCATTTAAGGACTGGAAAGTAAGGCATGCACAGGGTGCAGAAGAACAGTACAGATAAGAGGAAAAAGATTCAAGAAGGAAAGTAGGTGTACAGCATCTATGGGAAGAGTGGTAGAACAAATGAATGAAGGCTAGGAACAAGGGGAAGGATAAATGGATATCTTTAAGATTTCAAACTTGAGGAAAATTCAGAGACAGGATTTGGGGCAACAAGAATAGAGGTGGAAATGTGTTACATAAGAATGAAGACATTAAGAGGAGGTGAAGAGAATTTTTTGAATAACTTGAATATTGAAAAGGAGAGAGAAAAGCTGGGAGAAGCACAAAAGGTAGAGGGCCAGTGATGGAGATAAGGAATACAGAAGTGAAGCAGGCTTTGAGTAAAATGAAAAATGGTAAAACACCAGGTCCATCAGTTTCAAATTGAAATGGTGAAGATACTAGCTTCAGAGGGAGAAGAATGAATGCTGGATTTATTAAGAGCAATGTTGGATGAAACAATGCCTAAAGACTGGAGGAGAGTCTAATGGTAACAATATTTAAGCTGAAAAGTGATGTCATGGAATGTGGTAACTACAGTGGAATTAAACTAGGAGAGCATGGTCTGAAAGTTTTTGAGAGAGAAATAGTTGAGAGATTGTAAAGATTTGGAAAAAGCAATATGGATTTATGTGGGGGAGAGCAACTGCCAATGCTGTCTGTCTTTATAGTAAGGTAGCTACAAGAAAAGAGGCTAGTGGGAAGCCAGAAACTCTTCTGTGCCTTTGTAAATCTAGAGAAGGCTATGATAGAATCCCAAGAGAAATGATAATTTGGTACTTGAGAAAGAGGAATGTCCCAGGGAAGTTTGGTAAGAATGTTTTAGATGATGTACAAAAGAACAAAGAATAGTAATGACTGCATTTAAGAAAACAGAAACTTACAAAATCAGTGTTGGATTATACCAGGGGTCAACATTAAGCCCATTCTTATTTGTGCTGGTCATGTATGTGTTGAGTGAAAGTATCAGAAATGAAGAGTTATGGCAGTTGCAATATGGAGATATGGTGATTACTGCTGAAAATAAGGAAGTCTTGCCGAGAAGAGTTGTAGAGGGGGAAGAGACTTTGGAGAGGGGATGGCTTGAGGGAGAATGTAGATAAGACTGAGGTTATGGTTAGTCCCCTCACTATGTGAAGCATCAGGTGGCATAGAAAGGCGATGCTGTGCAATCTGAAGAAAACCTGACACCCTAGACCTGAGAATCAGTGACTCTTCCATATAACTGGCAAGACCAAGAAAGAGGTGTCATGGAACACAATCTCTTTCTGACATCCTGAGACAATCTGTAATACACATACCTTGACCATAGAGAGGGTCGAGGTACCAGCTAGGACTGGAGCTTGCCAAGTCGGGTGTTAGGCCTCACCCTTTCCTTCAAGAAGAATCTACCAGTCAGTCAGGTGTTTAAGGCAAGGGTGTATACAATATACAGCACACCACCTTCACAACCTTTAACCTACAAGAGTATAGCAAGTTCCTTGATGCTTTTGTGTTTGGTCTTGCGGTAGCTGCTCAAGTAGTTGTATAACGAGCCCGGTTCCCCTGCTGAACAGTAAGCATCATCCCCATGGTAATGGATAGATTTAAGTTTGGAATGAAGGTAGAATGACTGGCTCTTCATTCTTTCTGCTACTCTCTTGGGGATGGAGCTGGATGTGAATTGATGTTGGTAAACTATACTTATGAATTCTATTCTTTAAAATCTAGAGCAGTATCTCCAAGGATTGTGGAATAATTACCAACCTGTTGATCTTCATTCACCAGGTATATTATTCCTGACTGATATCCCCTTCAAGGGAAGGGATCCCTCCATTGACCACATACCGTACCAATCTTCTTTGACTGGCCTGGGCCTATCAGCCTATTCATCCCTATGATAAACATAGGAGGTTATTGGAATCATATTCTTTTCTCCCTTATGGGACCAAAGGGAAGAAAAAAATCTAACCAGCTCAGTTGCGACCCACCAATCATTGAGTTTCCCTATTTAAAGGACAAAAGCTTTGTATTTGGGTAGGAACAAGTAATAAATTTTAAGATTAAGTTGTATTTTTTGTAGCTTTACAAACCTGAGTCCTTTATGTTAAATTTCCTATCTCAACCACCCTTCTCAGTCCTGAGCTGAAAGGTCAAAAGTGAAGAACTTCTGACAGGTAAGGGTCTGGGCTTCTTGGGCTTACCACCTGTCATTAACTACCTCATTCATGATTTCAACAGCTGCTCCAGCTTGCGCTTAAAATTATATCCCTTTTAAAGGGCTGTGGTTTGTATAGCTAAGAAAATACAAATTAATTTTAAAATCTGTTATGTTGTTTTGTCACAATTATTTTTCAGTTATTCGTTTTCCAATCAACTTTCACAATATTTAGTTACAAAGAACTTGTTGCTTATCATAGGGGGTATATTAGTCTCTTGTTTACATTTGACTTATCTTGGTTGTGTAAGAACATTTGTTGCTCAAGAAATGAATATATTATGCTCTGAGTGTAAAATAGTTTTATTTGCTTGACTCATAGTTGTGGTAAATTTGTGAGGTAAGGTTAGTACCTTTTATTCTACCAGCTTATATTTTTATTGTCTTATGTTTGTATTGAAAGAAGTCTTTACACTATTATTTTAAGCACCTAATTCATGTCTAGCCTCAGGTTATTTTCTAATTAAGAAACATCATATTTTTTCAGCACTAATTACCCTTTTAATTTCAATTTAAGGCTGCTTGAAATCAGTTGTAAGCTACTGTTTTTTAAATATCTGACTTACCCGGTACAGTAGTTATATTTATAGCTTACGTCCCTGATGTCACGGCAGAAATTTCAAAACTCGCAGTAATCGCCGATTGGGTAGCCAGGTGTACCACCAGTGCACCCTCTACCCAGTTACCTGGAACCATTCCAGTCATTCCTCAGATTTTCCCTGCCGCCGCATTGGCAACATCGGTGGATTTTTCATTCACTGTAACCTATATAATTGCAGTTATCTTGGTGATGTACAATTTTGTTTTGGCTTTCGCTCGTTTGGAGTTGCTTTTGGATTTTCTTGAACCACTATTGAATTTTGTTATTTTGACCCTTGCTCGTTTGATCTCTCTTTAAAATATTCAAAATGTCTGACTTTTCTTCAACTTATAGAAGGTGTGTGAGAGGTTGTAAGACCCGGCTTGCTAAAGCCTCTATTGATCCCTACTCCATTTGTGTTAGATGTAGAGGTAAAGTTTGTGAGTTGGTTGATCTTTGCGATGAATGTGTTCGTCTGAGAGTAAGTGGTTAGAATTTGACCGCTACACTCATAAGCTTGAGAGAGATAGGATTAGACGGAGTTTATCTCGTTCTTCTAGGGATTATTCCCCTTCCCGTGTCAACGAACCTAATCCTTCCCCTGTAGTGGTAGTTCCAGATTCCACTACTGTTACTACTGATGAACCAACTCTAAAGGACATGGTGGTGGCCATTCAAGCCCTGGGTGTGAGAGTTGAATCGCTCGCAGCGGACAAAACCCAGTTAATGTCTGATGTTAAACAATTAAAAAGTGCTAGTGTCAGTGCTAAGAGTGCAGTGAATTTAATCAGTGCAGTGGAGGATGTGTCTGCTCAGACCTGTCGTTCTCCTAGCCATAGACCTCTTCCAAACGCCCCAACCCCTGGGAGAAGGAATGTCGAACAGCAAAAGGAAATGAGAAGCGTTAGCGCCCAAGCAGACGTCCCCTCGAGCGTACTTGTTGACGCTTCACAGGACGCTCGCCCTCGCCATGGGAAAGGTGAGGTGAACGTGTTTTCTTCCTCTTCGGGGGACGCAGTGCCCAGACGGGGCTGGCATCACGCATCCAGACCTCTGAAGAGGAAGATCGACTCTGTTGATCAGCGTCGTATCATGACGCTTCAAGCTCCTGGTTGCAGTCTGGAGCGTTTTCCTTCTTCCGAAGAAGGCTCTCCTGCCAAGTGCCCTGTTTCGTCGGTAGGAGATAGAAGGTTATCGGAAGCTGTCAAGCGTCCAGCCTAATCGGTTGCAGGACAGTTTTCTGAGACTGGCATGACCTCGGTCCATATTCCTCCTCCTCCTTCAGATTGGTTTTCGTCCTTTAGACGCTCTGCGCGTTCCTTGAGTAACGTAGAAAGCGAGCTTGTGGTAGAAGCAACGTCTCCTGTTTTGCCACAAAAAGTTGACCCAAATTTTAGTATGCTGCAAGATATGCAGCAGAAACTCTCTTCTCTTATGCAATTCTATCAGCCAGCGGACAACAAGAGAGTGGCTCGCCAAGACCCCGAGCGTCAGGAAGCTTCACACCTTGACGACAAGCGTCAGAAGGCTAAAATTCGAGAGGTCCTTGACGACGGGCAGCTTTCCAAGCATCGAGAGCCTGGTAGTCATGACGCCGAGCGTCAAGCAGTTAAACGTGACGCCGAGCAGCGTAATGAGGTACCTCTTACTAAGCATCGAGAGGCTGGTCCGCATGACGTCGAGCATCAAGCAGTTAGACGCGACGCCGAACGGCGTAATAAGGATCCTCCTGCTAAGCGTCGAGAGACTGATCCGCATGACGCCGAGCGTCAAGCAACCAGACGCAAGCAGTTAGACGTGACACCGAGCGTCAAGCAGTTAGATGTAACATCGAGCGTAAGAGCCTCGGACGTCATGATGACGCCAGTCGAGCTGAGCGTCGAGATCGCGGACGCCTTAGTTCCGATCGTAATGATCGCGAGCGTTTTAGTTTCGAGTGTCAAGCGTGGGGACAACGTGACGCCAGGCGTGATGATCTTGGACCCATTGATGCCAGAAGTCAGGACCTTAAGGAGTTGACTCCTAGAAAACAAGACGTCTCTACCTCGGTTAGAGCCTTGTTGGAGGAAGGGATCGACGATCACCTTTCCCCTACTGATATTTTAGAGGAAGTCTCGGAAGGAGAAGATCCTAAGACCCTTCATCCTTCGGTTGACCTTAAGAAACTCATGAGAGTTTTTACTGAAAAGTTTCTGGATTATTTTGTGCCTGTTGCTCCTCGTTCACCGCCTTCAGAATTTACGCTAGGAAAGGCATCAAAGGAGTCTCCGTTTACAAAGATGGTACTGTCTCGATCATCAAATAGAACTTTGAGGATGATGGGAGACTTGATGCAATCCAAGAAGGACCAGGGAAAGACGGTTTTCTCTCTTCCCCCGGCTAGATTGGCCTCCAGATCTAGTGTTTGGTACGAGACAGGAGAAGTTCTTGCCTTGGGAGTTCCTGCCTCTGCCCAAGGAGACTATTCGAGTCTGGTAGATGCTCCTCGTCGGACGGCCATGAGAAGGACCAAAATACTCTGGTTAACGTCAGAACTTAATCATCTTCTCAAAGGCGTCTTCAGAGCTTTCGAGGTATTCAATTTCCTTGACTGGACTCTGGGAGCCTTGGGGAAAAGGTTTCTGCCTTGAAGGATGTGGACACTGATAGTCTCATCCACATTATGTCGTGCATGGATAAAGCCTTAGGGGACGGATCCAATGAGTTGGCAGCCTTTTTCTCGGCATGGGTTCTTAAGAAAAGAGCCCAAATGTGTTCTTTTCTGTCCATTGAGGTTACACCCATTCAGAAGTCAGAATTGCTGTACGCCCCTCTTTCTTCCTCTCTTTCCTCAAGAGTTGATCAGAGAGGTTACTTCCGCTTTAACCCAAAAGGCCACATAAGATTTGGTGTAAAAAACAGCTAGGAAGGTTCTACCTACTTTCTTCACTAGCTGCAAGCTGAAAGAAGAAGCTCCATTCCCTCAGTTTTCACAGCCCTTTCGAGGGAAAACTTTCAGTAGGGGTAGTTCCAGACCCGAGGGAAGGAGATCAAAGAGAAGAGGATCCAGACCAGGGCGAAGCAGAGTCCGACTGCATTCGCCTTCAGACAGCAGTAGGAGCCAGACTAAACAACTTTTGGTGAGCTTGGGAGAAGAAAGGAGCAGACCTTTGGTCCGTACAATTACTGAAGGAGGGATACAAAATCCCTTTCATAGGGAAACCTCCTTTAGTATTAGCTCCGATAGATCTCTCTGCCAGATACAGAGAGGAATCAAAGAGGCAGGCTATGCAACTTCAAATGTCTCTCTTGTTGGAGAAGGAGACAATAGAGAGGGTGCGAGATTTGCAGTCACCAGATTTCTACAACTGCTTATTCCTGGTTCCCAAGAACTCTGGGGAATGGAGACCAGTCCTGGACATAAGTGCTCTCAACGCCTTCGTTCAGAAGACAAAGTTCTCCATGGAGACATTGAAGTCAGTCCTAGCAGCAGTAAGAAAGGACGACTGGATGGTCTCTTTAGACCTCCAAGATGCTTACTTCCACATCCCCATTCATCCGAGCTTCAATCATTACCTGAGGTTCGTTTACAATGAGGAAGTTTTCCAGATTCGGGCCCTTTGTTTCGGCCTCAGCACCGCCCCTCAAATATTTACGAAGCTGATGTTAAATGTAGCAAGCATACTGCATTCAAGGGGTATCAGAGCCTCCCTGTATCTGGACGACTGGCTACTCAGAGCTCATTCCTACAATCACTGCCTGGAGGATCTACAGATGACGTTGAGGTTATCAGAAGAACTGGGTCTTTTTAAGAACAGAGACAAGTCTCAACTGACACCATCTAAACAGATCCTTTATTTGGGGATGGAGATTTAGTCAAGTTTTTCGGGCTTTTCCGTCAGCCTCAAGGACGGAGCAAGCCCTCTTGAAACTTCATTCCTTTCTAAAGAAACAGAAGTGTTCGGTGAGAGAGTGGATGAGTCTGCTGGGAACCCTCTCCTCGTTGGAGCAGTTTGTCTCTTTGGGAAGGCTGAATCTTCACCCTCTTCAGTTCCACCTTAATCGTCATTGGGACAAGGAAAAGGATCTACAGTAGAGACAAAATGCATCCCCATTACGGAATCCGTAAGTTGCCTTCAGTGGGGGAACGACCCGGGCAAACTTCAAGAAGGTCTCTCCCTAGAACAGAGGAACCCAGACCTTGTGTTGCGTTCCGATGCCTCGGACTCGGGGTGGGGAGCAACACTGGGCAAGTTGGAGATCTCGGCTCAGTGGGCAAAAGATCAGGAGAGCCTCCACATCAACCAGAAGGAGCTGTTGGCAGTCCTGTTGGCCCTCAAAGGCTTCGAAGGGTCAGTATTGAACAGAGTGGTGCAGGTCAACGCCGACAACACTACAGCGTTGGCCTACGTAGCCAAACAAGGCGGAACCCACTCGAGGTCCCTTTACGAGACTGCGAGGGTGTTTCTCTACTGGGCAAAAGAGAAGAATGTAACCCTGGTAACAAGGTTCATTCAGGGGGAAAAGAACGTGATGGCAGACAGTCTCAGCAGGAGAGGTCAAGTTCTGTCCACAGAATGGACACTTCATCAAGAGGTCTGCAAGAACCTGTGGCGGATTTGGGGTCGTCCTTGTATAGACCTGTTCGCAACCTCAAAGACGAAGAGGTTAGAGACATACTGCTCCCCAGTGCCAGATCTCGAAGCAGTCCACATAGACACTTTCCTTTTAGACTAGTCCCACTTGGACGTGTACAAATTCACTCTGTTCAAGATTCTGCACAAAGTGATGCAAAAATTTGTGTCACCCGAGGGAACCAGATTGACTCTAGTGGCCCCCTTTTGGCTCTCAAGAGAGTGGTTCACAGAGGTACTAGAATGGATTATGGACACCCCGAGAAGCCTTGCATTAAGAGTAGATCTACTCAAACAACCCCATTTGGAAAGGTACCATCAAAACCTCCAAGCTCTACATCTAACTGCCTTCAGACTATCGAAAAACTCACGAGAGCTAGAGGTTTTTTGAAGGAGGCAGCTAGGGCTATTGCAAGGGCAAGGACTTCTACCATCAAGGTTTACCAATCCAAGTGGGAGGTTTTTAGAGAATGGTGCAGAGTCAACTCTGTTTCCTTGTCCAGTACCTCTATGACTCAGATTGCTAACTTCCTGTTATACCTTAGAAGGAAACGTAGGTTTTCATCTTCTACCATCAAGGGATACAGGAGCATGTTAGCAGCCATCTTCAGGCATAGGAACTTGGACCTTTCTAATAATAAAGACCTACAGGATCTTCTCAAATCCTGTGAAACATCTAAGGAACAGCACCAGGAATCACCAGCTTGGAATCTGGATATAGTCCTGAAGTTCCTAATGAGTGACAGGTTTGAGCCCTTGCACTCAGCTTCGTTTAAGGACCTCACTATGAAGACTCTATTTTTGGTCAGTCTGGCGACAGCTAAAAGGGTCAGTGAGATTCATGCCTTTAGTAAGAACATAGGCTTTAGAGATAACAAAGTTATCTGCTCCTTGCAGCTAGGCTTTCTTGCCAAAAACGAACGCCCTTCTCAACCCTGGCCCAAGGCTTTTGAGGTTCCGAACCTTTCGGATGTGGTTGGTGAGGAATTGGAGAAGGTCCTGTGCCCAGTAAGAGCCCTGAAGTTCTACCGGGAAAGAACGAAAGAGTTACGAGGCAAGTCAGAAGCTCTTTGGTGGTCGGTCAAGAAGCCCTCATTACAGATGTCGAAGAATGCACTGTCCTTCTTCATCAGGCTTTTAATAAGAGAGGCTCATTCACACTGTAGTGAGGCAGACCTCAAGCTTTTGAAAGTCAAGACGCTTGAAGTTAGATCTGTAGCAACTTCTGTAGCCTTCAAGCAGAATAGATCTTTACAAAGCATTATGGACACAACCTTTTGGAGGAGTAAATCTGTATTTGCCTCACATTATTTGAAACGTGTCCAGACACTTTATGAGGACTGCTACACTCTGGGACTATTCGTAGCAGCGAGTGCAGTAGTGGGGGAAGGATCTACCACTACATTCCCATAACCTAATACCCTTTTCTTCTCTTGGAACTTGTATTTTTATGGTTTTTTGTGGAGATTGGACGAGTCTTCTACAATCATTGATTTCAGGTGGTCAGTTTGTTCCTTGAGAGCGCCCGGAACAAGGGTATTGGAGAAGGTCCTGTCACATAGAGGTATTTACACCAGTTTGACAGCTCCTAGAGGTCTTCAGCCCCCTGGGTGGATTGCTGGATCTCATAAGGAAAGCGGACATAATGAGGCAGGAATTCATTGAAGTCGGCTTCCTTATCAGGTACGAACCCTGAAGCTTGTTTATTAACTCTTAAGTAAATTCCAACAATGGTGGCTGTCTCTGACCCTCCACCAAAGGTGTCAATCAGCTATATATATAACTACCGGGTAAGTCAGATGTTTAAAAATGATATTTTCATAAAATAAATTTTTGAACATACTTACCTGGTAGTTATATATAATTTAATTCCCCCCTTCTCCCCTCTAGAGACCTAAGGGCATGGAAAATCTGAGGAATGACTGGAATGGTTCCAGGTACCTGGGTAGGCGCACTGGTGGTACACCTGGCTACCCAATCGGCGATTGCCACGAGTTTTGAAATTTCTGCCGTGACGTCAGGGACGTAAGCTATATATATATAACTACTGGGTAAGTATGTTCAAAAATTTATTTTATTATGAAAATATCATATTTCTATTTAAATAACTGCTTTAGAAATTTAATGGAATTATGCTGAAATGTTTTCATAGGTTTATATTTTTAAATATGTAACTTTCCTGGTAGTTAGATATATATAGCTTACTCCTGCCGATTCGTCGCGCGCACGGCAGAAATTCAAAATTTGCGGCAATCGCCGACAGGTGGCCTGGTGATCATACCTGTGGGCCCTCTAACCAGGTACCTGGAACCATTCCCATTTGTCCTCGGAAATTCCCTGCCGTCGTTCTAGCAACACTTCGAAAATTCGCTCTACAGTACTTTGTTTGGGTTTGTTTTAACTACAAATTGGTGAAGTACCCATTGCTTTTTTTTTTGGTTGATGGCTTTCGCTAATATTGGATTTTCTTTTCTTTTTCACACGAATAAGATAGATTTTGTTGGTCCGACTAGGACAGTTTAACTTATTTTCAAGATGGCTGCCTCTTGTTAGATTTTGTGTGAAGGGCTGCAAGACCGGCTTCCAAAAGCTGCTCTTGATCCCCACACAGTATGTAGAAATACAGAGAACATGTGTGTATTTTTCTTTCGGAATATGATCACTATGTTCGTAAGCTTGAAAGGGATAGGATCAGGTTTTTTTTCCCCCTATTGTAAAAACTACCGAACCAACTCATGGTGGAAGGAAATCATTCCGCCAGCACTATGACGTCACAAATCATGTGACGTAAACTCTACGAAGAATGACTTGAAGGAAATCATTCCGTCAGCACTATGACGTCACAAATCGTGACGTAAACTCTTCGAAGAATGACTTGGAGGAAATAATTCCGCCAGCACTATTACGTCACAAATCGTGACGTAAACTCTTCGAAGAATGACTTGGAGGAAATAATTCCGCCAGCACTATTACGTCACAAATCGTGACGTAAACTCTTCGAAGAATGACTTGGAGGAAATAATTCCGCCAGCACTATTACGTCACAAATCGTGACGTAAACTCTTCGAAGAATGACTTGGAGGAAATAATTCCGCCAGCACTATTACGTCACAAATCGTGACGTAAACTCTATGAAGAATGACTCGCAATATGTAAATTGTTTTCTTTTTCTTGGAAGGAATGTAAAGAAAATACTAACTTACAAAGCATAAGTATTTAATTTTTTGTAATGTAAGGGAAATATATTATTTTTAAGTAATATTGGTCCTATTAGTATACTTTCTTTAGATAATCATCGATCTATTATCAGAGATTAAAACTAGCGTACTGTCAATTTACGCTACGTTGTACTCATTACGATCGTTACAGATCCACATACTTTGTATCGTTATTTAATATTTCGATATTGGGAATACTAATATCGTGTAGCCTATTGAATTCTCATTCTAGCCCTTGTTGAAAGAATAGAATCTCTCGTAGCGGGCAGGTTTAAATATGCGAAAGAGTTAAAAGTGCTTGTTTCAGTGCTTAAATCAGTGCAGTGGAGGGTGCGGCTGCTTGGACCTGTCATCCTCTTAGCCCTGGACCTCTTCCATGCTTCCTAACCCCTAGGAGAAGGAATGTCGACAGGCAATGGGAGGCGAGAGGCGTTAGCTCCCGAGCAGTCATCCCCTCGAGCGTACCTATTGACGCTTCCCAGGACGCTCGCCCTTGCCAGGGGAAAGGCGAGGTAAAAGTGTTATCTTTGCCGTCGGATAACGCAGCTCACAGATGAGGCTGGCGTCTTACGTTTTTTCCCTTCCTGCTAGACAAGAAGAGAGTTGCTTGTCATGACGCTCGAACGTCAAGATTCTAAACGCCTTGTCACCTAGCGTTAGAAAGCCAAGCGTCAAGGGTTCTTGACGCCAATCGTCAAGGAGTTGGGCTACATCACGCCAAGCGTCGAGTAGTTGGAAGTCAGAACTGTGACGAGAAATAAGAGCCTCGGACATCATGTAACCGAGCGTCGAGATCGCGAACGTCATAGTTCCGAGCATCAAGATCGCGAACGTCATAGTTCCGAGCATCAAGATCGCGAACATCGTAGTTCCGACCGTCTAGCGTGTCAAGTTACAGCGCTCATAGACGCTCCCTCGCAGCAAGCTGGACGCGTGACGGGAGGTGATAAGGATCGTGACGCTCCCTCACAGCATGCTGGATGCATGCATGACGCATGCAAGCATGACGCTCCCTCGCAGCATGCATAATGCACACAAGCATGATGCTCCCTCCCAGCATGCTGGACGCATGCATGATGTACACAAGCATGACGCTCCCTCGCAGCATGCTGGATGCATGCGTGGCGCTCCCTTACAGAATGCACGACGCACGCAAGCAGGACGAGGCTTGTGATTCCCCCACTCGTTCAACATCGGAAATCGCCAATCCTTTGGATGAGATCTCAGAGGAGGAGACGCAAGAAACTCTTCATGAGGCGGCTCTGTAAAGATTACTTGCGGTATTGGCAGACTTATTTCCGAATGATTTTCAGCAGGCTGTTCCTCGGAGGTAGCCCTCGCAGTTTATGAAGGGTAGACCCTAAAAGTCTTCCTCATTCACGAAGACAGTTTTAGCCAGATCGGTGAAGAGGGCTTTTTCGACATTAAACGACTGGATTTTGAAGAAAAAGGAACAGAAGGACAACCTTTTCCTTCCCCCCAACAAAATCAGCCATGTCTAAGGCTAAAGTTATATGGTACACATCGGAATGACCACTTGCTGAAAGGCGTCTTCAGGACAATTGAAGTCTTCAGCTTGATGGACTGGACTATCGGAACCCTCGCAGATGTTACGGACGAGAAGAGCGAGATGCAAATGCACCTTTTTGCCTGTCTCGATAAAGCTGTGAGGGATGGGACAGTCGAACTCACAGCCCTTTTCACAGCAGGTACTTTTAAGAAAAGAGCTCTGCTGTTTCTTTCCTGTTGTCAGGAGTGACTCTCGCTTAGAGAGCAGACCTCTTGTATGCTCCCTTGACCAAATACCTCTTCCCTTCAGAGCTAGTGAAGGACTTAGCGGCAGCTATTGCACACAAGCAATGCAAGATCTGATTACAAGGACTGCAAGAAAAGTTCTTCTGGCAAACTTTTTAGCCAGGAAGGAGGAGGAAGCTCCTCCCATGCGTCAGCCTTTTCGAGAGGAAGCCAGGGAATGGCTGCTGGAGGGCAACCTCGTAAATCCCAAACAGCAACTGAAACCCAAAAAGTGAACTCAATAACTTCCAGACACAAGTGGGAGCCATATTACTGTATCCCACTACTGGCAAGAGTCGAGCCAAAGGGTAGCGGACGATTGGACAGTCGAAGTGCTGAAGGAAGGATACAAATCCCCTTCCTAAGGAAGCCCCCTCTTTCGCCAGAGCTGTCAGAGTTGACAGCTACATACTCGGGTAGCAAAGCAGCAGCTCTTCTAGAGCAGGTAAACCAGATGCTGTCAAAAGCAGCAATAGAAGTGGTAGAGGACCCCTCGTCAGAGGGATTTTACAACAGACTATTTCTGGTACCCAAGAACTCGGGGGATTGGAGACCCGTTCTGGATGTAAGTCCACTGAACAAGTACGTGAGCAAAATCAAGTTTGCTTGGAGACTTCTGCGTCAGTCCTAGCAGACACGAGACAAGGAGACTGGATGGTGTCGATAGACCTGCAGGATGTGTATTTTCATGTCTCAATTCACCCGAACTACAGGAAATAGCTGAAATTTGTTCATCACGCAACAACTTTTCAGTTCAGAGCACTTTGTTTTGGACTAAGCATGGTCCCTTACGTTTTTCACATGAGTGGTATCGAACGTGGCTCTCTGGTTACATCTGGAAGGGGTACGAATATCAATGTACCTGGACGACTGGCTAATCAGAGCCAGGTTGCAAGAAAAGTGTCTGGAGGATCTACAAGTGACTACATCTACGTCCACTTCAGTTCCATCTGTCAAGTTATTGGACAAGAGACCAAGACCTAGAGACGTGGATTCTGATCCCTCTGGGAATCAGGAATCAGTTGAGTTGGTGGGACGATCCCAACAAGCACCTAGAAGGCTTCGAACTTCATCAGAAAGGCGAGATCTCGGGTCTATGGGAAGCCCATCAGAAGAAATGGCACATGAACGTGAAGGAACTGGTGGCCATTCACCTAGCGCTAATACACTTTCAGGAGGAGGTCCAAAACAAGTTAGTACAGGTCAACGCAGACAACACCACAGCGTTGGCCTACATCAGGAAACGTAAGACTCGATCGGATTCCCTTTACGAGGCAGCAAAGATCTGCTGTGGGCAAAGCGAACAATATAACTCTGATAACCCGCTTCATAGAGGGAGAGAAGAATGTCAGAGCGGATCTTCTCAGCAGAGGAAGACAGGTTCTCACGACAGAATGAACCCTACATCACGAGGTGTGCAGCAGGCTTTGGAATCTGTGGGGAGAGCCGTCAGTAGACCTCTTTGCGACGCAGAGAACAAGAGGTTACCTGTTTACTGCTCTCCAGTCCCAGACCAGGCAGTAGTGGCAGTGGACGCCTTCCTCTTGGAGTGGGAAGGACTAGACACGTACACCTTTCCCCCCATTCAGTCAGTCATGAAGAAGTTCAGGGAGTCGAACAACGCCCGCTTGACCATGATAGCTCCATTTTGGCCCATGAGACTCTGGATTACAGAAGTAAAGAATGGCTAGTAGACACCCCCAGATCGTTACCTTGTTGGAACGATCTACTCAGACAGCCACATATAGGGATAGCATCAAAATCTCCTCGCTCTCAATCTTACTGCCTTTCGACTATTGGAAAAACTGGCAAGAGCGAAGGGCTTTTCGAGAGAAGCTGCAAGAACAATCGGGGGAGTGAGGAGGACGCCCACAATCAAGGTGTACCAGTCAAAGTGGGACGTGTTCAGGGAATGGTGCAGAGTTCACAACATTTCCTCTTTCAGTACCTCTCTAACTCAACTACCATATTTTCTGTTACACTTAAAGACCCAAGAGAAACTAGCAGTATCAACCATCAAGGGATACCGCAGCATGCTAGCTTTCGGCTTCCGTCACAGAGATATGGACGTGTCGGGAGACAAGGATCTCTCGGACCTCATAAGGTCCTTTGAGACAGTTAAGAGGAAGGACAACCCAACCCCCTCTTGGAATTTGGATGTAGTCCTGATGTTTTTAACCTTGAGCAGATTTGAACCTCTCGACAAGGCTTCGTGGAAGGATCTCACTAAGAAGACCCTATTCTTGGTTGTGTTGGCAACAGCCAAGAGGATAGAAGAATTGCAAGCCTTTAGCAAAAATGTAGGCTTCAATGGAGAGAATGCAGTCTGCTCGCTGCAACTAGGTTTTCTCGTTAAGAACGAGAATCCTCCTCAGCCATAGCCCAGATCCTTTACCATACCAGGGTTAACTCATTTAGTTGGACAGGAAAAGGAGAGATGTTTTTGTCCATTGAGGGCCCTAAAGTTTTATCTGCAGAGGACTTTAAACATGAGAGGACAAGCAGACAACCTCTTGTGCTAGGTGAAGAAACCTTCATTACCCTTGTCAAAGAATGCACTGGCATCCTTATCAAGGATTTAATAAGAGAAAAGCTTCCCAATCCTCAAAGTCAAAGCACACAAAGTAAGAGCTGTGGCAACTTCGATGGCTTGTAGACACAACAAGTCTATGAAAACGAATTTGGAAGTGACATTTTGGGGAAGCAAATCAATCTTTGCAGATTGTTACCTAAAGAGGTACAGACCCAATAGGAGGATTGTTGTTCCCTGGGTCCATACGTTACCTCCAGAGCCGTAGTTGAAGAGGGCTCTACTGCCTCTAACCTATAACCTTGTTTATACCCTTGCCTTTTCTTGAACTTGTTCTCACAGGTTGTCTGTGAAGGTTGCTGCAACCTTCCACGGCCTGGTATGCAAGTCTAAGGTAGGTTTTATGGAGTGTGTCATGGCTATGCCAGGATAGCAAGGGTGGTGGTCTTGTCATGTTAAGGTCAAGGACCGTGTCACAGCCCCACAGAGACTTCCTACAGCCCCCTGGGTGGATCGCTGGGTCTCTCAAGGAAGGCAGGCAATGTTTTTAGTGTGTTAGTGGGTCAGGTGGTCAGCTATGCCAGGATAGCAAAGGTGGTCAAGTTAAGGTTAAGGACCGTGTGACAGCCCCACGGAGACTTCCTACAGCCCCCTGGGTGGATCGGTGGGTCTCTCAAGGAAGGCAGGCAATGTTTTTAGTGTGTTAGTGGGTCAGGTGGTTAGCTCATTGTCCATGGCTATGCCAGGATAGCAAGGGTGGTGGTCTAGTCATGTTAAGGTCAAGGACTGTGTGGCAGCCCCACAGAGACTTTTACAGCCCCCTGGGTGGATCGCTGGGTCTCTCAAGGAATGCAGGCAAATGAGGCAGGATAACTATGAAGCCAGCTTCCTTATCAGGTAGGAACCAGATTATTGATACAGCTAATTTGTAGCGATTAATAATTATATGAATTCCCGACGGGGTTGTGATTTTCCAACCCACCACCAATGGTGTCAATCAGCTATATATATGTAACTACCAGGGAAGTTACATATTTAAAAATGGTATTTTCATTTTAAAATAGATTCTTAAATATACTTACCGGGTAGTTACATATATAAAAGGTCCCTTCCTCCTCCCCCTCTGAAAACAGGGGCATGGAAATTCTGAGGACAAATGGGAATGGTTCCAGGTACCTGGTTAGAGGGCGCACAGGTATGATCACCTGGCCACCTGTTGGCGATTGCCGCGAATTTTGAATTTCTACCGTGCGTGCGACGAATCGGCGGGATTAAGCTATATATATGTAACTACCAGGTAAGTATATATGAAAATTTATTTTAAAATGAAAATACCATTTTGATAAGATTTTATTTTTATTTTGTATAAGTCCAGCATTCTAGATGTCTAAAATTTTAATTGTTTTGCTCTCTTAATTATTTGATATACTATGATCATGAATTTTTGTTCTAATTAGTGTCAATGTCATGTGATGTGAGATATAGTTGTGCAATACTTTCTGCATATTGTGATACTATTAGATTATTTGAAAATTTTTTAATGTAGAGTATTTTAATACATTTTTTCAAGATTTTTCAATCTGATATGATTTACCTCCACATCCATAGTTGTGTATGTGTGCATGCGTGCACAAGGTTACCAATAGACAGCATCTGAGACCTAAAGGACACTTCATTTTATTCTTAAACTCAAAGTTATAGGATCTTCCTTCTGAGTACTTAGTGAAGTTCAAACTATTTGTAGATGATACACACTTATACTTCTCATGAATTATATAGACGACACTACTGAAACTTTAGACCAAATTCTTGTCGGTATTAGGGAATGGATGAAAATCAAACAACTAAGATTAAACGAAAATAAAACTGAGTTTATGGTGGTTGGAAAGAAAAATAGTGTAAAAAGTTTGGTGATATTCAAATAAACATAAATAATGGCTCTCCCCGATATCCAGTAAAGTTTGTGATCTTGGTGTATCTCTTATCTGTAACATAGTCTTTCAATGCCCAAATAAATAATGTAGTAAAACTGCTGGTTATCATCTTAAAAACATTGCTTTTATAAAGAAGTACCTGGATGAGCATTTCTGACTGGTGAATGCCATACTGGGGTTCAAGTCCCACTCAAACATGTTAGTTTCTTTGGTTGTTGCAACCTCACCATCATTGTGGGGGTTTAGGGTAGTCTATAGGTCTATCGGCAGAGTCATCAGCAGCCATTACCTGCTGGCCCTCCTTGGTCCTAGCTTGGATGTAGAGGGGCTTGGGCACTGATCATATATGTATATGAATAGTCTTTAGGGCATTGTCTTGGCGTTAGGGCCATATCTCTGTCCCTTGCCCCTGCCATTCTTGAGTAGCCTTTAAACCTTGAACCCTTAAACTGTGTTATTACTAGGAGTGACTACTGTAACTCCATCTAATACAATTTACCAACAGTACAACTTAAATTACAAAACATAATAAACAGAGGAGCAAGGCTGATAAAAGTTTTCCTAACTCAAGAAAGGATCTCTCTTATACTAAATGATTTACACTAGCTGCCTATTAAAGCAAGAATTGAGTTTGAAATATGTACAATAATTCATTAAGTTATCAGAACTGGACATACAAAATATCTAAGAGAATTGCTACATATTGTGCAGCTAACAAATCGTGTTGACACGAGAATAGTTACAGATGGTTTTCAATTATTTGAACCTTGATATATGTCTACTGTAGGCTCTAGAGCCTTTAAATCTGCAGCCCTGAGACTATACAATAAACTCCCACGAGATATCCAAAAGATCAAAGATATTAAGGCTTTCAGGAGGAAACTGAAGACTTTCGTGTTCTGTGAGTGCTTCGATAATGAAGATTAACAATAAGCGAGCAATACATACATACATACATATACCAAGGTACTTCCCCCAATTTTGGGGGGTAGCCGACATCAAACAAATGAAACAGAAAAGGGGACCTCTCCTCTCTATGTTCCTCCCAGCCTAACAAGGGACTCAACCGAGTTCGGCTGGTACTGCTAGGGGTGCCACAGCCCACCCTCCCCCATTATCCACCACAGATGAAGCTTCATGACGCTGAATCCCCTACTGCTGCTGCCTCCGCGGTCTTCCAAGGCACCAGAGGAAGCAGCAGAGCCTACCGGAACTGCGTCACAATCGTTCGCTATTCATTCCTATTTCTAGCACGCTCTCTTGCATCTCTCACATCTATCCTCCTATCACCCAGAGCTCCCTTCACTCCATCCATCCACCCAAACCTTGGCCTTCCTCTTGTACTTTTCCCATCAACTCTTGCATTCATCACCTTCTTTAGCCCACAGCCATTTTCCATTCTCTCAACATGGCCAAACCACCTCAACAGATTCATATCCACTCTAGCTGCTAACTCATTTCTTACACCCGTTCTCACCCTCACTACTTCGTTCCTAACCCTATCTACTCGAGATACAGCAGCCATACTCCTTAGAAATTTCATCTCAAACATATTCAATTTCTGTCTCTCCGTCACTTTCATTCCCCACAACTCCGATCCATACATCACAGTTGGTACAATCACTTTCTCCTACAGAACTCTCTTTACATTCATGCCCAACCCTCTATTTTTAACTACTCCCTTAACTGCCCCCAACACTTTGCATCCTTCATTCACTCCCTGATGTACATCTGCTTCCTTTCCACCATTTGTTGCAACAACAGACCCCAAGTACTTAAACTGATCCACCTCCTCAAGTAACTCTCCATTCCACATGACATTCAACCTCACACCATCCTCCCTTCTCATACATCTCATAACCTTACTCTTACCCACATTAACTCTCAACTTCCTTCTCTCACACTCCCTTCCAAATTCTGTCACTAATCGGCCAAGCTTCTCTTCTGCGTCTGCAACCAGTAAAGTATCATCCACAAACAACAACTGATTTACCTCCCATTCATGATCATTCTAGTCTACCAGTTTCAATCCTCGTCTAAGCACTCGAGCATTCACCTCTCTCACCACTCCATCAACATACAAGTTAAACAACCATGGCGACATCACACATCCCTGTCTCAGCCCCACTCTCACCGGAAACCAATCGCTCACTTCATTTCCTATCCTAACACATACTTTACTACCTTTGTAGAAACTTTTCACTGCTTGCAACAACCTTCCACCATCTCCATGTAACCTCATCACATTCCACATTGCAGTGTGAAATATTGAATGGTTTCAAACGAACATGATAAAATGACTGTGGGGAAATCCTTTAGAGACTAGAGCTATCCTGCTGTATAGGACCAGAAAAACAGCCCTTAAAGTATTAAGTAAGTAAAGTAGGTTGGAAACGACATAAGCTTACCACTGACAGCAATACCCTTGACTCCTGTTCCAACTTTACGATGGTGGTGGTGACATTGGAATTGAACAGAGATACATTTAGTCAATGAGATGTGTGGATGTTCATCAAATTTTATTTGAGGAGCCAGAAGTAGAGGCAACAAGGTCAGAAGCTTGAAAAGGTAGATAACAGTGACAAATATAAGGAGGGAGATGTTGCGGGATTTTTTTGGGGGAGTGATGGAGTGGACATTATGTGATTGGGAATCTCCAACACAAAGGAGGTAAAGACAAAAAGGAGAACCCCTGGCTCTCCTCTTCATACCAGTAGAACATTAGCACTGAGGTTTTGCTGAAGGAGGTGGCAGGCAAGAGCTGAGATGGCCCAGAAAGAAACCGGTTTCATTTGATAGATGTAACTAGACACACGCAAATTCAACTTACAGTAAATAGACACACGCAAATTCAACTTACAGTAAATAGACACACGCAAATTCAACTTACAGTAAAGTGTAGAAGAGTGAAGAGGCATTAGTAGACTTTTCAAAGTATGTATGACATATGGTTTCTTATGTTGACTCAGACAATATGAACAGGAGACCCAGACAATATGAACTGGAGATGAAGGTCTATTGAGTGGAGACAATGAGCTACAAGATGTCCAAGTTGACCCTGACCAGTATAGTGAGACATTATAGAATGTCACAGGTAAAAACAAGTTAGTTAAATAGACTTTTCTAGGCAAAACTCACTTGTGGTATGGAATTGTTCACACAATAGAATGGTGTATTACAGTTTGTGTCAAGTAGAACATCTTTTCTTACCTAAAATATCTCCTTATACAGTTTACCTTCTACATAGAAAATTGTGATAGAAATTGTATTGTTCAGTACATGGCAGTCCAAGGTAATGTCGGAGTATGCTATGCTCTTCAATTCTGTTTTTCTCTTGTTGCTTTTATGATAGCTATTATTATTATTATTACTTACTAAGCTACAACCCTAGTTGGAAAATCAGGATGCTATAAGCCCATGGACTTTAACAGGGAAAATAGTCCAGTGAGGAGGGGAAAAAAAGGGAAATAGAATATTTTGATAAGAGTAACAACATTAAAATAAATATCGCCTGTATAAACTAAAAACATTAACAAAATAAAGAGGAAGAGAAATAAGATAGAATAGTGTGCTCGAGTGTGCTCTCAAGCAAGAGAACTCTACCCCCAACACAGTGGAAGACCATGGTACAGAGACTGTGGCACTACTCAATATTAGAGAACAATGGTTTGATTTTGGAGTGTCCTCCTAGAAGAGCTGCTTACCATAGCTAAAGAGTCTCTTCTACCCTTACCAAGAGGAAAGTGGCCACTGAACAATTAAATTGCAGCAACCCCTTGAGTGAAGAAGAATTGTTTGGTAATCTGTGTTGTCAGGTGTATGAGGACAGAGGTGAATATGTAAAGAATAGGCCAGACTATTAAGTGTGTGTGTGTGTGTAGGCAAAGGGAAAATGAACCATAACCAGAGAGAAGGATCCAGTGTAGTAATGTCTGTCCAGTCAAAAGGCCCCGTAACTCTAGTGGTAGTATCTTAATGGGTGGTTGATGCCCTGGCCAACCTACTACCTACTAGGAGTAGGATTTTGGAGTAGCTTAGCAGTCTAAAATATTTACATTATATTTATATTTTGTGTAAATCCTAAACTATCTGAGATTTATTGGTGCAAATAAGAAATTAGCTTACAAAGAAATTATGTGTGCTGTAGTGCATAATAGATGGGGAGGTCTTGGAAGAGGTAGAGAAATTTCAGTTGCCTTGGAGTCATAATGTATTGTAAAGCAAGAGTTGAGAGAGTACGAGTACTGTTGTAAATGGGAAAGTAGCAGGACAAAGAGCTATATGAATGACCAAGAAATCATGGAAAAGATTGATGATGAAGACCTAGCCTTACTGATAGGTCAAAGAGATAAGAGTACAGGATAGATAAGGAGTAAACTCATTTGACATAAAACTCCAATTTTAAAAAAGAGCTGACATATGCAGCAATTGGTTGTAATGATGATATGATAAGTGTTTTATTTACTGTTTCAAAGTTCCTATTATGATTTTGTTCCATTTACTTGTCATGATTTTCCTCTTCTTAGCACAAGAAATGAAATAATGATGTTTCAATATGATGTATAGAAAATTGTATGACACATGCTGGATTTTAGACAGAGTAATACAGTGGCAGGTGTGAAGCTCAAACCTTTAGCAAGATGTTGGTTATATTTTGAACTTTATTTTTTCAGTATGTTGTTTGATTCCCAAATGTTTTATTCTGCAGGTTTTCCTAATTTAATTTATTTTGATTGAGGAATGTTTTCAATCTTTTTATCGGTTAAAATATTAAAAAGCTCTGCACCGTAAATTTACAATTTATATAGAGTAATAGCATTCCAGACTTTTTGTACCTCTGTGAACATTAAAGACTTGTATGACTTCGTAATAATTATGGAATTATTATAATTAAGAAGAAAGTTTTGAGTGATTAACAATGGTTTCTTTCAAATTAGGTCTTGAATGTATTAAGGAGGTTTTAAGTGACTAGCCATTTATTCTTTGTAAATTCCTTTTTTGGGGAAAAGTCATAATGGGAGAAACACTCAATCGCAAGAAAATAACACAGCATAAGAGGGATGCAATAACTTTTTCCTCTTCTTTTATTCTCATTTGAATTTCATATTGCCTGGGGCTCACTTTATGTTGAGTAGTACTGTATTTTAAGAAGCCCAACTGTAAACAGATGATACATGGTTTGTTTTCTGAAGGTGTCATTGTTTTGCAGGCTCTTCAAGTTACTCGTCCCCGAGAACCTGGCAAGCGGGTGCCAGTTCTATCAGAGAAGATGCGGCAGAGTCTTGCTGAGTTGTCTCGCTATTCTAGGTCTATACCTCAGCCAGACTCTTCGTGTATTGTTAAAAAGAAGGTAAAATCTGTGGAAGATGATGGTGGTAAACCACGTGCCAAGAGGGTGTATAGAAAGAGACCTCACATTATTCATCTATGCAAGTTTTGCATGAAAGTTTGTCCAACTGGGGAGCAACTTAAAGAACATCAGAAAACTCACAAAACTATCGAATGTCAGTTTTGTGGAAAAATTTTGGCACGGATAGGGTCTTGGGAAAACCACTTAAAAGTCTTCCATAATGTTGAAATTCAAGTACCTGGAAATGAAGAAGCTTTAAAAAATTCTAAGGATGAAGTGGATTGTAATATATGTGGAAAAAAGTTTTACTCAAAAACAGCGCTTGCTTACCATTTGAAGCTTCACGATGGCATAAAATATGCATGTGATATATGTAACAAAGTTTTCTATCATCCAAGTAACTTGAGAACACACAGAATAAGACATTCCAAGAAAAACTTTTATTGTGATAAATGTGGGAAAGGTTTTCATACAAATTTTGCCCTCATAATGCATGATAACCAGACCCATAGAAAAGCTAGGTCATGGAAGTGTAAATTTTGTGGTCATGCCTTTACACGCTGTGCTTCATACAAAGAGCACATAAGAATACACACGGGAGAAAAGCCATTTGAGTGCACAGTTTGTGGAGTAAAATTCCGCAAAATACATCATCTCAAAATTCATAGTCGACAGCATGAGCCCAAAACTCACCGAAATGGTCCATTCAAATGCCAGCATTGTCCAGCCATGTTCTTGCATAAGATATCATATGACCGTCATCAAAAATTTAGACATCCAGATAATTCAGGTAAGAAACTGCAAATGCTTAATACTGATAGTCAGCCTTTGTTGGCAGCACCTGGAATATTGCTCAGAAATAATGCTGAAGATTATGCGTTTGAATGTGATGAAGGCATTGAAATGGTTCGTGTTGATGAGTCTAGCAATGGTCCAGGAAATGCAGAGAGCCAGTGTGTTATTGTTCTCTCAGAATCTACAGGTGAAGAGGATCAGAAGGCTCTCTTGCAACAAATTATCGCAAGTGGTATACCTGCAGTCAAGACTGATTTTCCCACCAAGTTTTCTAAAGATGAGGTAGAAGAGGATGATGAAGAGGATGACAGTAAAGTTCTTGAGTTTGAAGAAGCGCATCTGGTTTCATTGCCCGAGGACATGCAGCTAGGTGATCAGATGGATGCCTCACAGTTGCAGCAGCTAGCTGTTGCCTCTTTAGAAGATGGAAAAATTCAAGTTCAGATGAATGGAGAAACGTTTGATGTTTATACAGTAGCTGATTGAAATATCTCCCGGGGGTAGTGTTTGGAAAGGGATGTTTTAACTTATGAACATGGATAGTGTGACCAGACTATTTAGATTTTGTTTAAGAAATCTGTGAGCAATATAGCTATTTGTAATTATATTTTTATAATGAAATATCCATTGTGAAGGGTTGGCATTCGTTGTTGAATGATCATTATGTTGTGCTACAACCATCATTCACTTTTGTTAAATATTTTAACACCTTGATACTGTTATCCTTTACATTAAAGGATTTGGATGCTATATTATAATTGCTTTGGAATCCTATTGGAAAATATAAGTCTGAGTAGTTAATAGTTTAATTGTGGAACAGCTAACACAGGCATTTAAAAACTAAAAAAAAAGAGGAGTTGGCATCACAATAGATACAATACAGAGCTAAGTTACCATGAAACATGAATTGAAACTAAAAAAATTTAAAATGCAAAACAAAGATAAAATATATTGGTATGAAGTAAACAAAAAAGAACACCATGTTCAGGTAAAACTAACATTAGGAATTTTAGGTGAAATTTTTCCCATCAAGTATGTTGCAGTTATTTTTATTTACAGAAATTATAGTGAACTTTAGTTTTTTCGTATGGGGTTTTGAGGTGGCATTTTAGTTAATAATTTATTTTGGTTACTATATTTGTCATTGTGTTACTCAAAAAGGCCTTGTCCTTTAAGTTATTGTGATGTAAATTATTCATTTATATAGAATTGTACTGAAAATTTTCACTGGTTACTTGACTTTGAATGACTCATTTTGGCAAAACAAATTTGATGGGATGAAGTTGCGCATTAGTATTAAATACTTTATCATTTTAAATGACAAAGCCAATTTATTTATAAGGAGTAAATTTAACAAAATTGAAATTATTTTCATACATACAGTACTTGTATATCATGAGAATCCAAGATGTGAAATTTGGAAATTATCTTGAATAAGGGACTGCTAGTTTGTGATGCTTTTACTGCTGGTCCATGAGGTTGTACTTTCTTTTACAAAATATTTTTCTTGAAAAGTAACTTCTGCCTTTTTTATGAAACCTCTGAACATTGATTCAGTAGTGTCGTTAACTTTGCCTACACTTGAAGAAATTAAATTCAAATTGGTTTAAGAATTACTGATATTCAGAAACGTATATGTTTTATTATGAATCCTGGTTGTTTCATTGATAAGCATCGGAGATCTGGAATTGGTCACAATAATTCCATTTTCTTGTGGTCATGTAATAAAATCCTTCTTTCATTATATTGTGCAATAATTACAATGGTGCATTATGTTACTTTAGTGTCTGTTCTTTACTATTCATAACCAAATTAGTTTTTTATTGTGATGATGATAATGATTAGTATTTTTTGTGCATCAGTTTTTCTTGCATTGGGCTATATTTGAAATAAGTTCTCTCTTGTCTTTTGTCTTGTGCACTCCCAATCAGAATTCTCATCAAGTATAGGTCCTTATCAATGCCCTTGCTCCATGTTTGTCTGTGCCATCCTATTGCTCTTTGTCCAGTTACATTTCAAACTAACTTCTGCTGTATCTTCATCTCATGGATAAACCATCATGACATTTTGAATCTTAGCCTATTATCTAACTGCTGGACAACTTATGCTGTAGCAGCTGACATATAAACCCAGTGTCTATGCTGTGTTCTTTAAAGTAGTACAGACCTTGTGAACTGTTAATATTTGATACTTTGAATAGAAAGAATGCTTTAAGTTATCAATATCATAGAAGTCTTTCTACTTCTTGGAGACTGTTGCTAATCTTTTTTTCTACCTTTTTTTTATTAAGGAGAGCTTCACATTCCAATGTATCCCCAAGATAACAGAAATATCCTGTTTCAAATTATTGTAAGGCCTGTGTTTTTCCACTCAATATGGTCTTCCTTTTCTTCCACTTCTCTAATTTGGTGCTCAAAATGTCCCTTACTGTATTCCTCTATTCATGTTTTTTAACCCTTAGCATCCCATGTGATATGTTACTTTGCAAATATATTACATATATATTTGCTTTATTTAGTGACAGAATTTGACTTTATAGCCTTTTAATGTTGTTACTGTTCTTAAAATATTTTATTTTAATTGTTCATTACTTCTCTTGTAGTTTGTTTATTTCCTTGTTTCCTTCCCCCACTGGCCTATTTTTCCCTATTGGAGTCCTTGGGCTTATAGCATCCTCCTTTTCCAACTAGGGTTGTAGCTTAGCTGACAATAATAGAATTAATAACAATACAGTAAAGTATACTGTATGGATGAAAGACTTTGTGATCTCCAAATTTGTAGCAGTTAAGTTTGTCAGTTGCCACAAATTATGAAATTGAAAAATACCTTCTTATTCCTAAGAATAGGTTATTTGACCAACCAAGGGGCTAGTTTAGTTTAGGGTGCTAGTAAATAGTAGTTCTGATGATACTATGACAGTAAACCAAACTTGGAAGACTTCAGATTACAGTATAAAGTTAAGTTCTTTACTTCTAGTTGTCATTAACAGTATTTACTGTAGCAAAATGCACTAATAGTCTTTTCTTCATAACGTTATCAGCATATCCTATATTATTGTATCAACATTGTATCCACTGCATAGTGACCGGCTTATATTTATAGAGGTCCAAATCTCTACAGATTGGCCATTGTTCACACCCACTAGTATGTGGTCCATTGTCTTGACGGGATGCCCACATGGGCACTCTAGCTCTTGTTCAGTCAAGAGTAACCCAATCCTTTCTGTAAAGGTTTGTTTCATGGGAAAAAGATTCATGTAGGCTCTGGATGGCCTCACCAGGTGGGCAGTGGTCTCTTTCTTTCCACCATTCTAAGCGGTAAATTGCTAAGTCCATGGGATTGAGGCTAGTGGTGGTTATGACCACCCTGTGATCATAGAATGGGTACCTATCATCATTCTTTTATTTGTATATTTGGGTCTTTGAATGGACTGTTTGATACTGGACTGCCTGTCAGTCTATAGAGTACTGGAAGAGGTGTTGGTCTCAAGGCACCAGTAATTATGTGACATGCTTGAGTTCAATGTCAACTTTTATGGGAAGAACATGACCTTTCCCAGACTGGTGAGCAGTATTCAGCAGTGGAGTAGTTTAGTGCCAGAGTTGTTTGTCTAAGGGTTGGAAGATTTTTTTCCACAATTTGAATTTGCAAGTTTACTAAGGAGGTGATATCTGGTAGCTACCTTCTTCTACTTTCCTTACATGGCCCCTAAAAGATAGTATTCAGAGAAGTTATCATTCTTCAGTTTCTTATCATTCCATGAGATGTTCAACTCTTTTTGCCTGGTAGTTTTTAGGAAACTTTTCTAATAGTATTCATTAAGATCTTCCAAAGCGTCTAATAATTTTCTCTCAGTGGTAGTAAATTAATCTGAATTGATGCATATATAAAGCTACAGATACTAGTAAACTGTGGTTGAGCATTGGTATAGATGTTGAAAAGCATGGGGTTGTTTTTCTGTTTTTGCCATCTGCTTTTATAACTCCATTTCACCAAAAAAAATTCTGTTACTCAGCAGTTACTGAATGCACAATTCTTGAGTTGCGAATAGCTTTTGCAAGTTTCAAAAGAAGCAACCTGTGCTTCATGGTGTCGTAGGCTGCTGTTAGGTCAACAAATACTGTCCTTGTGATTTTCCCAAGCTCTAATCCATCCTCAATATACTGAGTGAGGCTAAATACCTGGAAGCAACAGGCAGGATCTTCCTGCCCTGAAACCAGCCTGGTCCGGTGTCAGTTGTTCTTCGACTGTGGGAGTTATGCAGGGCATCATCATTTATTCATATAGTTTGTACAAGATGCAGAGGAGAGATATTTGCCAATAGCTCTTAGGGATCATTGAGGTTTTGCCAGGTATTAGTAAGATTCTGAATTTCTTAGTACAGTATTGCAGTACCAGTATCCATAAACAGTATAGTTTCTTGTATTGGAGGTATAATCGTTGCAGTGGCTCTTTAGTCTTTGTTTCTGATATTTTACAGACTTGCGCTATTATTTAGAGTTTTATGAATACTGTAGCTATATGGCTCATTATGGGAGCAGAGTTCATATATACAGGATATGAAATTCAAGTAAATAAAGAAATACAGTATCAGATATTAACACCAACATAATAGAAGGGCAATAAATGATAAGCTAAGCCCCAACATACATTTTGTATTATGAGGGCATAAATTCTTGTAGCAGGATGATATGCAATGTGTGTGAGAGAGATTGTGTTATTGTAGCCTAGGGCCTTTGCCTACGATCTAACTGCAAAAGTTACCAGATTCCTTTGGCTGTCTGTTTTATTGTAAGTTATCATAAATATGAGTTTAAAGACAGAATGTTTTATGTACATGTTACTTGCAACATCTTAGCATTTTGGTAATCTTCTCAGTCATTGTCTTTTAGCCTGTATGTTTGTGTTTTATTTAGAGAAATTTAGCTTTTTATTATCATGTACATATTGTTAATAAAATAGGCTAATATTTATACTGTATATATTTTATACACACAATTTTAAACTTTTTCTTAGTTTTATTTATATTTGTAGCCTATACTAGATATCTGTTATCTGCCAAAACAAATGCTTGCAAAGAAAACTAGAAAAGCACTCTTAGAGTGCAGACCTCCACCACAACAGCTTATTTCTCGAAACCAGAGTGCTTTTCCTAGAGTCAATTAATCATTAAAAGCTTTTTACATAAGTTTAAAATCCCTGCAAGTTTCATTACTTTACAATTAAAATTGTGGCCGTATGGTTTATGACCGGAATTTGATCTTTTGCTTGACCTTGCCCCTGAATTCGAACTTAACCTTTGACCTTAACATGTATTAATTGGCGTAGATTTTCTTACACTCAATTATGAACCAAGTTTGAAGTGTCTATGACAACGATGTCCAAACTTATGTCCAGACTTATTACGTGAAGGACAATTTGCTTCACTGTGACCTTGACCTTTGACACTTACCTTCCAAAATATAAACATTTCCAGATTTTTACATAACAGCTAATCCCTGCAAGTTTCATTACTCTACAATTAAAATTGTGGCCAGAAATCTGTTCACAAACGAATACACACACACACACACAAACAAACTTAACCTCCTTCCAACTTTGTTGGCAGAAGTAAATATTAACGTGTCCTTTAGTCATCTATGGCAAAACCACAAAATTGGAATTGTCCATATCTGCTGCATGTATGTATAAATGAGGAGTTTGAATCATAGTATGTACAGCCTATTTGTTCTGAAATGAAGGATATGTAAGTGTTTGTGAAATTGTCACTCTCATCGCCTATTGAAATTAGCCTTGAGGTTTTTTGTAACAGATGAAGGAAAATAGCTGACTGGAGATGTGGGATTTCATTGAGAGATATAATTTTAGATACAGGCTCTTTTATGATGCTGTTGTGCAAACTACCCAACTGCAGTTAATGATATTGAAATTCAAATACCTTGTTTACTGATTTCCATGTTAGTGCTTTGAATACTTGTGAAAAATATTTTTTTTTTTGTTATTGGCAAGATGAAAGTAAATTTATGTAAGCCCAAAGAAATAATGTTGATGAATTTTTTATTAACAGTTTGAAAAGAAATTAAGAAATTTAAGGCATTTTAACATTTTGGTTAACAACATAATTGATGTTCATTAGCAAGATTTTGTTTTGTTAATTGATATATCCCATAGTGCCCTTCAAAACATATGGGCAGTTTTGTTTTCCTCAGATATGAGGGCATTCATTCTACTGTTTATCAGGCCTTTATATTTGTTCCTTTGTGTATACAGACCTTTTGGTCTTTAAATAGTGATATGTTTTCAGAGTGAACTGGAATGGCTATTGAAATTGATAGTTAACAACAATTGGTGAACGAAGGCGAGAAACCCTCCTCCTTCATCTCTCGAAGATCAGCACTTTGTTTTCATCCGTACTCTTGCTCTCTTAATAGAAATTTTTTAATTTTCTTCTTTTGGGAAGTGAATGCTGACTGTTGATTGCTATGGATGATGTGTAAACTGGCTATATATTCACACTCTCCCTGTGAGTCCTGCAGGTGACTCATTTATTCACAATCAGCCCCATGTGCCGAGTGTAGGTTGTAGCCTGCTGTGCAGTGGCAAGTGTATGACATGAGAGGGAGGAAGAGAGCTATGCCTTCTCCAAGATTGTTATGGCAATACCCAAGAAAGTTTTGAAGTACTGTATTTTTTTTTCTTATTCTGCTCATTGAGTGCATTTGGTGCTGTTTGGTCCCTGGGAAGTCTGCATCAGGAGCAAGCAGCCCTCGGTGCTATGTTGACAGGCATTTCAGGTTCTGGTGGTGTGAGGGGTGCCCCAGTGTTCACAGCACCCCTTTGAAGATTGAGGACTCTTCGTTGTTTTGCGTGCAGACAGCTGACACAAGTTTGACCTAAGGAAGGCTTAGTTCCCCTTAGATCTTTCAAGTAGGCCATATAAGACTTTGTTGACAGCTCTTGTAGCTAAGGCTACCTTTCACCCGGTCTCCCCTGTGCCAGTGTTTCCCATTGTGAAAGGCATGGTTACCTGTACCAAAGGGGTCAGTGACCCTGGTGATGTCCCCAGTGGTGCCCCCTTCAGAGCCCAAAAGGACTGTTAAGGGTTGTAGTATGACACTAGTACTGGTGATAAAAGCTCCCGTCACCTGTAGGTGTCATGCTTTTGAGTCAGGCCCAGGGTTGAAAGTGTGAGTTGCACCGGTGCTGGGTGTTACTTCGTACATCATCCCTCACCTGATCAGCCCTCTATTAGCCACCCCTTACCTTATACCCATCACCTCAAACGTTGTGCCTGGTGGTCTGGGGCCTGTATCTCCCTCTCCCTCTGTGCCTGGGACCCCCTATGTGACTGTGTCACTGGTCCCTTAGTGTGCTTACCTCTTCCCTTATGACAGTTTTCCCCACTGTTGTGGGGTTTCTCCACTCGGTTTATCACCATTGTCATTGGTTGACTCCTCAGCTGGCAGTGCTTGACATGAAGTTTGGAAAGACGAAAGTGAGTTGTTCTTCCTACTCCGACTCCACTTCCTCATCCTCCTCCTTGACTTCTGACTCTGATTCTGACACTTTTCTGAGAAGAGGCAGAAGAGGTTGAATAAGTCCAGGAAGGCCAGTTGTAGTTTTAAGTAAAGGTTTCCTCAGGATACTTTCTCTCTTTTATGGGGGTTGAGGGATAGGGTGGACAGCACTAGTGTCCCGTGTTTCAGTACCCCAGTGCTGTGGCTCGGGTTTTTCAAAATACCTCAATAGCCTGGCAGAACAGAAGTGTATGGCCCAATACACTTACTGTTCCCCGTTTGATGGAGGAGCTTCAACGTTCTCCATCACCCCTGCTACCTGAAAATTGGAAGACCATGAGTTGAGGGCAGATGAACCATTCCCCATGCCTCATGACGCTGGGCCATGGCTGTCCTGCCACCCCGATCAGCAGAGGGAAAATTAAGAATTACTTCTCCCCTCGTTGCCATGATTAGTATCAGGGATTCTTTCTCTGCTGCTGTCAGCCTTCCTGGACCTCCTTCAGCCCTAAATTACATTCCCGGTTCTGTCTTTGGGACAGAACGAGTGTATTTGTTGGGGAGGAATGAATTGCCAGAGCAACCTGCCACTCCCTCAATTCTGGTGCCAACTAAGACAGATAATCCCAAGTTAGAATGTTCCTTTGTGAATATGGGTGGACTCATGTGAGTGTAACATTCGGGGAGAGGCAACACTGGCACTGCCTTCAAGGAGGATTTTGGTGCCTCTCAGTGGTCAAGGCCATCCTTGTAGCTTCTCTGGTTAGATGTGGTTGGTTTGGCCCTGGATCTATTTGACGTTCAGATCTGTGGATCTGAGAACATTCTCAAATCCCACCGGCCAAACAAGATCTTGGCCCCTTCCCCCACTCCCGAGCCATATTAGGTTCTATGCACCAGAGCATGCTGCGTCATCTCAGCAGGTTGACCCGTTGGTGTGTATACTGACTGGGGGACTCTCCTTGGAGAGATTCAAGACAGACTGTATGTTCTTCTCAGCTTCTCGAATGGGTGGCCCTAGAATTGTCTGCCATGGCCTTCCTCTAAGCTGCCCCTTGGCTTGAATAGTGTTCAGGAGCAGTGGCATACTTCAAATAAAGGGGGTTATCAAGCCCAGAGTCTTTGGAAAAATACAAGTTCCTTGTGCTATTTGGTGGGAATGCAGTGATCTTCCTGGCACACCAGTCAGCTAACCAGTGGCCCAACTGGTTTTTGAAGAGAAGGAATGCCTTGGTTTCCCATTTATCAAAAAAAGTTAGCCTAGAGATACTATAGCTCTTTCACTTTGGAACTCTTGGCTATGAGTGGCAGTGACTTTCCTGAGGATGCACCTGTAGATGGTGGTGGAGCAGTGACAACTGCTTTGCAGGACACTTTGATCCAGTGTGCTATCTCCTTCAAAGTTCCTTCCTGGCTTCTCAAAGAGAACTACGGCCAAGCCCTCGATTTCGGCCATGTCTGGGGGATCAGGTGTGAGGAAGGGCCCCGGGCCCATTCCTAGGCTCCAATCTGGACTGCTTACAACTTCTTCCAGGAAGCAGCCCATACATACACAGCCTTTTTGAGTCTCCCAACTAGGTGCTTTCAGGAAGGGCGGCACTGGGAAGAATGGTGGGAGAGGGAAACTCAGGTGCCAGTGTTCCCCTCGCCTGCTGCTGAGAGTAGATGTCTGTCATGCTATTGGGCAACCTAGCAGAGACACAGGGCCAAACTGGGTAGAAAGTGTCCTTTGGGATAATTACTACCCTTTCAGGACCATTGGCCCACCCCTATCTCATTGATATAGTTTTCATCTGTCCCTCAACATCTCCGAAAGTCCTGGCCTTGCAAACAGAAGTAGAAGAGATATTGAAGAAGAACACTCTTAAAGTCATTCGAGATGAGTCTCCAGGCTTCTAAAATTGATTCTTTAAGGTCGAGAGGTCAACTGGGTCTGAAGAACGGTCATTAACCTCCCTCCACTAAATAAGTTTGTTTGTCAAGTGAAGTTCAGTATGGAAACCGTATGTTCTGTGCTGAATTCCACCAGAATGGTAGACTTTATACTTTTGGTGGATCGGAAGGACACGTACTTTCAAGTACCTGTTCGTCAGTCGTCCCAAAAATACCTTTGCTTCTCCTTGTATGGTACAGTGTACTTGTTTGAGATTCTCTGCTTTGGACTGTGTACAGAATTGCTTCTCAGGTGTTCACCTTCGTAGCAGGTTGGGCCCACTTGCAAAGGATACATATGTTGATGTATCTCGATGATTTGCTGATCCTTGTCTCCTCAGTGACGCAGTTTCTACAAGATCGAGATCAGATTTTTGAATTTTGTCACGATCTTGGGATTGTGATGAATTGGGAAAAGTCGAATCTCATACCCAAGCAGAGGTTAACGTAACTGGGAATACTGATAGACACGGCAGCAGCAAAAATCTTTCCATCAAATAATTGCATTAACAAACTCAAAGAGTTAGTGTGACCATTTGTGTCCAAGACAGAAATCTAAGCTTGGCGCTAGCAGACTCTTCACGACCACATTTCTTCGCTCGAGAAACTCATTCCTCATAGGCACCTCCAACAGAGATCTCTTCAGTGGTTTTTAAAGGGTCACTGGCTAGCTGCCAGGGATCCTCCTGCTCCTTCATTCCATGTGGCAGGAGGCTTGGGATGATATTACCTGGTAGCTTAATGAGGAAAACCTCACCAGGGCAGTTCCTCTCGACTGAGCACCTTAGGACCTGCAATGTTCTCAGATGTGTCAAAGGACCTTCAACGTTCTCAGATATGTTAAAAGAGGGGTGGGGCACTCACCTGAATGACCTGGTTATCTCTGGAGAGTGGTCAAGAGAAGAAATGCATTTGCGCATCAGTGTCTTAGAAATGCAAGCAGACTTTCTAGTGCTGCAAGCATTCCAAGAATGTTTGAAGAGGCACTCGATATTGTTGATGAGCAATAACACCACTACAGCTTATGTCAACATGCAAGGGGGCATGGTTTCGCTCCCTCTCAGCGAGCTGACGAAGAGGATGCACGTTTGTGTGGCAATCTGTGCCATAGAGTTGTCAACCAGGTACTAAACATACCAGGCAAGGGGAATGTACTAGTAGACACTCATTTCCAAGGGCAAATTAACTTGTAGGATCAGTGATCCCTACATCCATGCATGGCGGAGAGGCTTCTTACCCTGTGGAGTTCTCTGGTGATTGACTTGTTTGCATTGTGGCTAGATGGGAAGCTTTCTGTATTTTATGACCCCCTATTCAGACCCAATGGCTGTGTTTGAAGACGCCTTCCAACACCCATGTGATCACCTGGATGAGTAAGTCTCTCCTCCGTTCAACTTGATCTATATTAATCAACTGAGTGTTGATTACACCAGGAATCAGGATGACCTTAGTGGCTCCTAGATGGCATTATGTGAAGTGGGATACTGATTTGTTAACATTTCTTGTTGGGGCCCCGAGAGAACTACCGTCACTGTCAGCCACACTTTCAGAAGTACCACCAATCTGTTAAGTTGCTGGAACTTCACAGTTGAAGGCTTATCAGCATCTCCTCCGAGCAACAGGTTTTTTTGTGAGGCATTGCACAGAAGATTCCTGGTATCTGTGACCATCCTTTGCAGCTGCCTACCAAAGGAAGTAGGCCATCTGCAAATGTTGTAGAAGGGATACAGTACTTCTCTATCTCAGATCACAGGTTTCCTCGTCTTCCTTCACCAAGAAAAGAACCTCTCAGTCACGGCTGTCATATGTTACCGCTCAACCTTGAGTATAGTCTTCCAGCTGATGGGCGTAGGCCTCTTCTCCTTGTGGGAGTTTTCTTTGGTCCTGCCAACCTCAGAATCCAGGTACCCTGAGTAGGATGGGACCATTGTTGTCAAGGCTTGTACATGTGAAGACAAGAGGTAATCATATTTTCATTAAGGATTAAAAAAATATCTCCATCTGAGCAGAGACAGTTATGGATCTGGTGACATGGTTCATCAACATGTAAACCTTGGTATATAGTAGTAGACACCTTCAAGTTAGACCATTTACCCAAGCCTCTAGATTTTCAATTGGCTCCTAGCAAGAGTTAAAAATGTAATTTGATAGTATTGTCATGCATTTTGATTTTGGCATGACTTTTTCTAGGATTTTGTCAGTTGGATTATTATTATTATTATTATTATTATTATTATTATTATTATTATTATTATTTATTGTTATTATTATTATTATTATTATTATTATTATTATTATTATTATTATAGGCTAAATTGTAACCCTCATTGGAAAAGCAGTGTGCTACAAACCTAAGGGCTGCAATAGAGAAAGCACCCCAGTGCACAAAAAAGATGGAAAAAGGAAGAAATAATAAAAGTGGAATAATGAAAAATAAAACAAATTAATATTAATACATACATACATATACCAAGGTACTTCCCCCAATTTTGGGGGGTAGCCGACATTAACAAATGAAACAAAACAAAAAAAAGGGGACCTCTACTCTCTACGTTCCTCCCAGCCTAACAAGGGACTCAACCGAGTTCAGCTGGTACTGCTAGGGTGCCACAGCCCACCCTCCCACATTATCCACCACAGATGAAGCTTCATAATGCTGAATCCCCTACTGCTGCTACCTCCGCGGTCATCTAAGGCATCGGGGGAAGCAGCAGGGCCTACCGGAACTGCGTCACAATCGCTCGCCATTCATTCCTATTTCTAGCACGCTCTCTTGCCTCTCTCACATCTATCTTCCTATCACCCAGAGCTTCCTTCACTCCATCCATCCACCCAAATTTTGTTCCTCTTGTACTTCTCCCATCAACTCTTGCATTCATCACCTTCTTTAGCAGACAGCCATTTTCCATTCTCTCAACATGGCCAAACCACCTCAACACATTCATATCCACTCTAGCTGCTAACTCATTTCTTACACCCATTCTCACTCTCACCACTTCGTTCCTAACCTTATCTACTCGAGATACACCAGCCATACTCCTTAGACACTTCATCTCAAACACATTCAATTTCTGTCTCTCCATCACTTTCATCCCCCACAACTCTGATCCATACATCACAGTTGGTACAATCACTTTCTCATATAGAACTCTCTTTACATTCATGCATATTGTTAATAACAATATTTAATGAATAATAGGTCAACCAGCTCAACAAGAAATCACTTGTGCCAAGCTTGAACGTTGGAAGTTATACAGATTCAACTGTGTGTATGAGAAAGATCACTCCGCAATTTGGGCACATGCATAGTGTCTCCAAAATAATTTGTACTGAGCCTTACTGAAGGAAATTTTAAAATATTAGAATTAAGTGCATACAGTACCTAGTACTACTACGTGATGCATGGTTTAGTTGAAGGATGGTCAGTATTATGAAAAGTTTTGTACAGCATGCACAATGAGGTTGAATGACTGTGCAAGCAATTGATATACAGACCTAAGTCTTTGAGATACTACTGCGAGAGAGTTATTGATTCCTTTGACTGGCCAGACAGTACTACATTGGACCCTTCTCTCTGGTTACAGCTCATTTTCCCTTTGCCTACACATTCACCGAATAGTCTGGCTCATCCTTTACATATTCTCGTCTGTCCTCATACACCTAACATCACTGAAATTACCAAACAATTCCTCTTCGCTGAAGGGGTTAACTACTGCACTGTAATTGTTCAGTGACTACTTTCCTCTTGTTAAGGGTAGAAGGGACTCTAGTTATGTTAAGTTGCTCTTCTAGGTGAAGGACACTCTAAAATCAAACCATTGATTTTTAGTCTTGGGTAGTCCCATAGCCTCTGTACCATGATCTGTCACTGTCTTTGGGTAGAGTTCTCTTGCTTGCGGGTACACTCGGGGTCACTATTCTATCTTCTTTCTCTTCCTCTTGTTTCTTAAAGTTTTTATAGTTTATATATGAAAGATTTATTTTAATGTTGTTACTGTTCTTAAAATATTTTATTTTAATTATTAATTACTTCTCTTGTTTCCTAATTTCCTTTCCTCACTGGGCTATTTTGCCTGTTGTAGCCCTGGGGCTTATAGGATCCTGCTTTTCCAACTAGGGTTGCGGCTTAGCAAGTAATAATAATAATTATAATAATTGAAGGTAAGAATCAACTGCAGAAGACGAGATTCAAGATTTATATCCAAAATCTATTTTACACCTAAGTAGGTGGTTAGTGCTTGCTCTTTCTTTATATCCTTCTACTTTACCTCTGTTTCCACTTCTTTTCTTTTTGTCCTTGCTGTCTGATATCTAAATTTTACATCATAATGTAGCAGCAGGGTTTTCCCCAAGTTGCAATTAGACATTGAAAGCCCTCAGACATCAGCGTTGAGCTATGTAGCATAATTTCATAAATCCAATTTAATCTTCATTTTACAATATTTTGGATATTTGTTTCAGTTTGTTTAGGACTACTGTATGCATGTGTTTCCAAGGTATGTAAAACACAAATTTTGTGGAAAATGCACTGTAAATAGATAAGTCTGGTAAAACAAACACAGCCTTGCTTTGTGTACCCTATAGGTATAAACAATACACCTACAGTAGTTGGATAAGTGTGCAGAACATGATATTTTGCTAGAGGTTCAGATAAACCCATTTTTACACGTGGAGCTAAAGTTAGGGAGCATAAATGTCAGGAAAGGCATGTGCTTTTACCTCAGGGTCAGCATTTAAAAATCAGGTTTCCCCTGTTTCCTCCCTTTCTGGCCTTTATTTCCCTCGCAGTTCATGTTGAAATTCTTTTGGTATTTTCAAGTGAATTTGAAATTATTGAAGAGGCTTTTGGAAAGTATAGTCTATTATTTTAGATAAAGTTTTGTAGGTTGTTAATGCTGTGCTGTACTAGGCTATTGGATTTTGTAGGGTAAATTAATTTATTGGTTAAAAGGTTATTATGGAATAATTTGAGTGAACTGTGGGGTCCTATAAGTAATGTGTCCTTAGAACAAGACAGGCTGGTAGTCTATTAAATTTTTTTTCTGAGACTTGTGTTAGATGGTAAAGTCTTGAGTTGTATCATCTAAGTACTGTACATGTACAAGTATGACACTTCTTTGCCTTAGATGGAGCAGAGAGTCGAGTTTTTATTCAATCTTGAGTGTCTGCTAGTAGCATTTCATATTCATTTTGTAGCGTATTCAAATCTTGTGTGTCTGTCTGCTACTAGCATTCCACACACATTTTATAGCTGAGAATAAGCAGAAGAGGTTCCACATTTTCTGCGGAGGGGCATTTTTTTTTTATTCCTCTTTAACCAGATTACAGTTAGGGTGTTTACCACCAGATTTAGTGTCAGATAGTAGTGTCTCAGGTTTGATTATTCTGTAGGGCTCTTGCATCTGCAAATGTCAATAGAGCATAATTCTGAAATGCACAGTGATTCAGGAAAAATGGTGTTAATGCTTTGTCAGATTACTCCTACCTATTTAGGATCTAGAAAAATGTGTAATGTAGTTCTCCCATTCTTCTTTCCACCTTTTCCAAAAGATAAAATTAGGCCTAGTATCTCCTCTCAATCAACTCTGCTGGTTTCATGGCTGAAAGTGTTTTGATTCTATCAAATAGGTTAGACTAAATCCCTTTTTCCAACTTTAGCTCTGGTCAAGGCACATGCCTATTCCAACTGCTCCCAAGTTTTGTGATCAGGCTATGATGACACTAGTGCTCCAGCCATTCAGTATTGGGTCTTTGAAAATCTTAGACTATACACATTCTGAACATTTTATATTACATCACAGCATTTCTAATCCTCAAGGCATTTTGAAGAAGGGAAATATAGTTTTCAATATTAAACTTACCCGATGATCATATAGCTGTCAGCTTTGCTGCCCGACAGAAAAACCTACGGGCGGAATACGCCAGCGATTGCTATACAGGTGGGGGTGTACATCAACAGCGCCATCTGTCAAGTAGGTACTCAAGTACTCGATGTCAACATCGAACCAATTTTCTCTCTGTCGTGCCACTGGCAAGACCTACTAAATACGCTGTTACTAACTGGATTTGTTTTCACAACGATTTGGTGAAGTACACTATTCCAGTTTTGAGCTTTCGCTATGCAGGGGTTTTATCTTCATTTCAAAACTTGAACTCGTTTTGGATAGATTTAATTATGGTGACGAAGAGAGTATGGACTCTCTTTCACTTTTAAATGGCCGACCCTTCCCTTAGACGGAAGTGTGTTTAGGTTTTTGGTAATTTTGCTTAACACGTTATAGATCTATATATTTTATATCTCTCCGCCTTTATAGGCCTTTTCGATTAACTTTCCATTTATTATAAACATATAACAATAAATTTTTATGTTCGTTTATATGCGACCTTTCCTGATAGTAGGCGGTCCTAACTTGGAACCGAAGTTAATTAACATTGAGCCCGTTATATCGTATTTAACCTTTAAAGAATTTAATACTTTTTAAATTTTAATGTTTTATGAAAGAATTTCTTTGATAGTCTCGTACTGTTTTCAAAGATGAACTAACGTTTAGTTTTTAGTCTACGCAGTTGTTGACGTTCAGGACGTTCAACATGCGCTCTATCGTTACGATAGAGAGAGAGTGTATCACGGTTTCACTTTGCAGTAAGAGTAAACCGATTCTGGCGTTTCGTTCATTCTTTCTTAGCTTAAATGGTTTAAATTCTAAATTAAAGGAACTTTTTATTTGGAAAACCTTTCAGTTTTTTTTTTTTCCTTTAGCAAATAACATGTTTTAACGATATATAATTGGGCTCTTCTCTCAGGTGCGAAATCAAGAGAGAAAGAGAGAGAGAGATAAAGACGGAGGGAGAGAGAGGAGAATAAACGTTTCGTTCAAGCTGGTAACGTTGTTCTCGTTTTTACTCTCCTCCCTAGTCGCTGTAGGGGAAGAAGGTAAAACGTTTCTAGGGTTTTATTCTTGTTCCCAGGCTATGTGCGGTGAGAGATTGTAAACGTAGTTTATTTGATCTAGTGTTTAGTCTCTTTCCCAGCCACTGAATTCTTTATCTTTATATATGTTTTCTGTTGCATTGTACGACTGTTTTCGCAATTACTACCTTTTAATGAAGGATAGGATTGCGTGTTTCAGGTAGAAATCAGTTAAAGTTTCGAGTTCAGTGAAATAAGTGCAAAACAGAAAATCAAAGTGATAAAGTGATATGCGCAAAGTGTTACAGTGTTGCGTCCGAGGGTTCGTCTGTTCGTGCCAGTCGTTCACCTAGTCCGGGACCTCTTACAAGCTCCCAAGCCCAGGGGAGAAGTAATGTCGAACGACTTATGGGTTCCACAGGCCTTGATCAACGAAGACGTTTTTTTTTTTTTTTCCCTCCGTGGTTTCGGGCGTATCTACCCAAGATCGCCCCACCCACACAAAGACGAGAGAGCCCATTTATTCCTCGTCTGCGGAAGAGGTTTCTCGTAAGAAACCATGGACCACATCTCGCAGCTTTTTAAGTGCAAGTCGGTCCCTTCCGCACAAGTCCAACGGCCCAGGTGTAGCCACTGGGTCAGTTCGGACTCGCTGCAGTCATCCGACGACTGCACACCTCCCAAGAGAGGCAAGGTGGTACCGCAACAGGCAGTAACTCCGTCTGTTGCCGCACCAGCTGTTTTAGACCCTCAGTCACAACGGACAGTAGCTCCGTCTGTTGCCGCTTTTGTAGACCCTAAGTGGTCTTTACTGCAGTCTATGCAGACTCAGTTAGCTGCGGTTATGCAGGAGTTTAGTGCGGAGAAGGTTGACACTGCTCGCCCAGCTCACGCTGAGGCTGCCTGCTCCCACACTCCGGCTGCGGAGAGCTCCACCACCGATGCGCAGTCAACCCTGCCAGACGCATGTTGACGTTAGCCGACGTGCGGCACCCTCCGTTGACATGCGTGAGCTACCGCATCAGCAGTGGGAAGGTGGAGTCAAGCTGCCGTGTTTTGACGCGATGCGTTAGTTTCCGCAACCCACGGCAGTCCCCACCACACACCACCACTCCGTTTTGGTTGTTGCCTGCTCCCACACTCCGACTGCGGAGAAGGTTGACGATGCACCCGTTTGCCTACAACCTGCCACGGTTGTGCGCCCAGCAGACGCTGCGGCTGCCTGCTCCCACACTCTTGTTGTGAGAGCTCCTCCACCCATGCGCAGTCGACCCTGCCAGACGCATGCTGACTCCCACAGACACACGGAGCACTCCGTTGCCGTGCGTGAGCTACTACAAGCTGCCGTGTTTTGACACGGTGTGTCAGCCTCCGCAACCCACTGTGGTTACCGCCACTCGCCCGCAGCAGACTAGTCAGTCAGGAGTTGAGGCTTCCCCACACAGCTTTGGTTGTTGCCAGCTCACAGACTGTCAAGCAGTTACATGACGTTGCCTTCTGGTCTGCTACTAATGCACCAGTGCTGTATGTCCTCACGCACCTGTTGTGGTTGACAGTTCAGTTTTTTGACAGTTCACATACTGTCAGGCAGTTACATAACGTTGCCTTCTGGTCTGCTGCTAATGCACCAGTGCTGTATGTCCTCACGCACCTGTTGTGGTTGACAGTTCAGTTTTTGACAGTTCACAGACTGTCAAGCAGTTACATAACGTTGCCTTCTGGTCTGCTGCTTATGCACCAGTGAGACCCTCACTGAGATAACCTAGCTTTTCTCGGACATGGTTCCTGTAGATGAGAAAGTGCTGTTCTCCCTCCTACTGATATTCCTTTGAGGACTCTGTCATTTGGAGAGGAGCCTTAAGCTGCTTAGCCTCCTATGGACTTTAATTAAAGCATAACAAGGCTTCCAGGGATGGTAAATGGTTCCGCTTCAGTCGCTAACCCCGTCTGTTGCCACACCTGCTCCCGTAGACCCTTATGGGCTTTGCTGCAAGACATGCAGTCCAAGCTTGTGTCCTTGATAGAGGATTTTTTACGGAGAAGAACCTTCTGGCCAACAACCTTCCTACCGGTTGGTTGTGCGCCCTGTTGACGCTGAGGTATCCTACTCGCGTCCGCCAGTTGAGGTGGTTCCTCCACCGATGCGACCCAGTGTGGGTTGCCAGTCGCACGTTGACGTTAAGCGACTCTCGGAGGTGGTTGTGGACGTTCAGTGTGTCACTAGGAAGACGTTCAACAACCAGCAGAGGTGACTTGTTGTGACGCAGTGCGGCAACCTCAGCAACCCGGTAGGGGGTTGACTGCACAACCCAGACAGTCTAGACAGTTTCGGGTTGACGCTGTACTTCCTCGCGTCCCCATGGTTGACAGTTCACAGACTGTGCAGCAGTACCATGATATTGTGTCCGGCTCCGTCACGCATCCACCAGTGCGACCGGATTCAGCGAGTCAGACGTTGCCCACTCCGTTGCCGTTTCCTCATCAGTTTCGGATGAGGAACCCTCTGATGAGGACGTTGCTGAACAAGACGATCAACCCCCAGCCCTGCTATCCATCCAGAAGATGCTGAAGAAGGAACGCTGCCCTGTCAGGCTGTGGATGAGTCTGGTTAGGACACTGTCATCCGTGGTTCAATTTGTGTCACTTGGAAGACTACACCTCCGTCCTCTTCTGTATCATCTAGCTTTTCACTGGAAAAGGACAAGACACTAGAAGCGGTCTCGATCCCGGTTTCCGGAAAGATAAAGTCTGGTCTGACTTGGTGAAAGGACTTTATCAACCTTTGAAAGGGTCTTCCCCTGACTGTTCAGACTCCCAACCACGTTCTCTTCTCGGACGCATCGGACGTAGGCTGGGGTGCGACATTAGGCGGTAGGGAATGCTCGGGATTATGGAACTCGAGTCAAAGGACAATGCATTTCAACTGCAAGAAGCTACTGGCAGTACGTCTGACCTGGAAAAGCTTCAGGTCTCTCCTTCAAGGCAAAGTGGTGGAGGTGAACACGGACAACACCCTGCTTTGACGTACATCTCCAAGCAAGGAGGGACCTACTCTCTGACATGGTACGAGTTCCCAAGAGACCTCCTCACCTGGTCAACAGGTCTAGACTTTTCACTAGTAACGAGGTTCATCCAAGGCAACTTGAATGTCATAGCAGATTGTCTCAGTAGGAAGGGACAAATAATTCCAACAGATTGGACCCTCCACAAGGATGTATGCAAGAGACTTTGGGCCACCTGGGGCCAGCCAACCATAGATCTCTTCGCAACCTCGATGACCAAGAGGCTCCCAATAGTTTGCTCACCTATCCCGGACCCAGCAGTAGTTCATATAGATGCCTTTCTACTAGATTGGTCGCATCTAGATCTTTATGCATTCCCTCCGTTCAAGATTGTCAACAAGGTACTGCAAAAGTTCGCCTCTCACGAAGGGACAAAGTTGATGCTAGTTGCTTCCCTCTGGCCCGCGAGAGAATAACTCACCGAGGTACTTCGATGGCTAGTAGACGTTCCCAGAACACTTCCCCTAAGGGTGGACCTGCTACGTCAGCCACGCGTAAAGAAGGTACTCCAAGGCCTCCACGCTCTTCGTCTGACTGCCTTCAGACTATCGAAAGACTCTCGAGAGCTAGAGGCTTTTCGAAGGAGGCAACCAGAGCGTTTGCTAGAGCAAGGAGAACATCCACCCTTAGAATCTACCAATCGAAGTGGGAAATCTTCCGAAACTGGTGCAAGTCAGTATCCGTATCCTCGACCAGTACCTCTGTAACTCAATAGCTGACTTTCTCTTATATCTGAGGAAAGAACGATCTCTTTCAGCTCCCACTATCAGGGTTACAGAAGCATGTTGGCATCAGTCTTCCGTCACAGAGGCTTAGATCTTTCCAACAATAAAGATCTACAAGACCTCCTTAAGTCTTTTGAGACCACGAAGGAGCGTCGTTTGGTTACACCTGGTTGGAATTTAGACGTGGTTCTAAGATTCCTTATGTCAGACAGGTTCGAACCGCTTCAATCAGCCTCCCTGAAAGATCTCACCTTTAAGACTCTTTTCCTGATATGCTTAACCACAGCTAAAAGAGTCAGTGAGATTCATGCCTTCAGCAAGAACATCGGATTCTCATCCGAAACGGCTACATGTTCTACAACTTGGTTTTCTAGCCAAACACGAGCTGCCTTCTCGGCCTTGACCAATATCGTTCGATATTCCAAACTTATCGTATGGTTGGAAATGAACTAGAAAGAGTATTATGTCCTGTAAGAGCTCTTAAGTTCTATTTTAAAAACCTTTACGAGGCCCGTCTGAAGCTTTATGGTGTTCAGTTAAGAATCCATCTTTGCCTATGTCAGAGAATTCTTTATCCTATTTTATCAGACTGTTAATACGAGAAGCTCATTCCCATCTGAATGAGGAAGACCAAGCTTGGCTGAAGGTAAGGACACACGAAGTTAGAGCTGTCGCAACTTCCGTGGCCTTTAAACAAAATAGATCTCTGCAAAGTATATTCGACGCAACCTATTGGAAAAGCAAATCAGTGTTCGCGTCTTTTATCTTAAGAATGTCCAGTCTCTTTACGAGAACTGCTACACTCTGGGACCATTCGTAGCAACGAGTGCAGTAGTGGTGAGGGCTCCACCACTACAATTCCCTAATTCCAGAACCTTTTTAATCTTTCTCTTGAAATGTTTTATTAATATTTTTGGGTTGTCCGGAAGGCTAAGAAGCCTTTCGCATCCTAATTGATTTGGCGGGTGGTCAAAGTCATTTCTTGAGAAGCGCCTAGATTAGAGGTTTTGATGAGGACCTTTAGTATGGGTTGCAACCCTTCATACTTCAGCTCCTAGGAGTCGCTCAGCATCCTATGAGGATCGCGAGGCTCAGTAAGGAAGACGTACTTAAAAAGGCAGAGTAATTGTTCAAGTCGACTTCCTTACCAGGTACTTATTTATTTTATGCTTGTTATTTTGAATAACTGCTAAAATGAAATACGGAATACTTAGCTCATAATAATGTCAACATGTAATGCTGGTCTCTACCCACCCCCCTGGGTGTGAATCAGCTATATGATCATCGGGTAAGTTTAATATTGAAAAATGTTATTTTCATTAGTAAAATAAATTTTTGAATATACTTACCCGATGATCATAAATTAAAGGACCCACCCTTCCTCCCCAATAGAGACCCAGTGGACAGAGGAGAAAATTGGTTCTATGTTGACATCGAGTACTTGAGTACCTACTTGACAGATGGCGCTGTTGATGTACACCCCCACCTGTATAGCGATCGCTGGCGTATTCCGCCCGTAGGTTTTTCTGTCGGGCAGCAGAGCTGACAGCTATATGATCATCGGGTAAGTATATTCAAAAATTTATTTTACTAATGAAAATAACATATTAATTGAAAGGTTGTTTGACATAATTATGGAATATTATCCTAGTAAAATACTCACATTACATAACTCAAATGTTGGGTTACTTAAACTCTAGTGTTAGCAAGATAAGCTGACACAAAACAAAGAGTAAGGGATTGAGGTTTATGAGCGGGATGTCCAAAGTTAATCATGTGGGACTTGGAACTTTTCAAATGAAAAACCCACTCTTAAAATGCGTGTCCTTGTCATCTGTAGGTCTGTACCCCTATTTGTTCCTTCACATAATACAAACCTTTGACCTTTTATAGGAGCATAACTTCGGCGAATCTGGAATGACCATTAAGGTTTTTAACAAGGTAAACACAGCAGGCTGCTGGGTAGCCTGTGCCCACCCGACAGGTAGCGTTATCTTCACTTTGACTTTGGCTGTCAGAGAGCACTGACTTACTTCTCGGCATCCACATCTGTCTATTTTAAGTAATGAATTTTCTCAAAATATAAAGTTTTCTCAGTTTTCCATCTATTTCTGTTGTAAAGTTCTCTGTCTGAACATATTTGTATCCATAAACAACACATGTAATGATCAATAAATTTATGTTAAAGAAATGTACAAGCATAGAAGCATAGATTGGGTGCATTGTATTCATTGCCTATCTACTGTCTCTATAGAGGTTCTCTCTTTTTCTCCAAATAGGATTTGAACCCTCAAGCAGCACTCAGTGCAAGGTGTACCAGGAATTTCTGTCCAGCTGAACCTGAACGACTTCTTAATTCTCAGCTCTTTTTGTGCAGGCTATGGCTCTAATCAAGACTAGAGAACAATAGTTTGATTTTGGAGCGTCCTTCTCTTAGAAGAGCTGCTTACTATAGCTAATGAGTCTCTTCTACCCTTACCAAGAGTTAAGTAGCCACTAAATAATGGCAGTGCGGTAGTTAATTGTTTGTTAATCTCAGTATTGTCAGTTGTATGAGGACAGTTGAGAATGTGGAAAGAATAGGCCAGACTATTCGGTGTATGCGTAGGCAAAAGAAAAATGAGCCTTAACAAGAGAGGGATCCAGTGTAGGACTGTCTGGCCAACCAAAGAACCCAATAACTCTATGGCAGTAGTATCTCAACGTAAGGCTGGTGCATTGGCTAACCTAATACCTACTAGGATACTAAATGTTGCAGCAGACCAAGTGAGCAAGCAAAACCAGGCTCTTAATGCACATTAGTCCCTTGTACTTCTGGTTTGCCTAGAACTGTGGAAGTTGTTATCAGCCAATAATAGATATTTTTTACCATATATGTCAATAAAAATCTTCGGATTTATTGCTCTCCCATTCCAGGTCCTCAAGCATGGCAAGAATTTGTCTAAACTCCTCCAGTAATCAACAACTTCCATATGTCAAACAGCAAGATGATGCTGACAACTCCATTCTGTCCTCATGGAGAGTGGTCCCCACCGCAGTGGCCACTTCTGTCACTGGCACCTTCAGACTTTCCATAAGGACAGATATGTCACAGGCACCTTCAGACTTTCCATAAGGACAGATTTGTCACAGGCACCTTCAGACTTTCCATAAGGACAGATATTCTCATCCAGCTTGGCCTCATTATCCCATCAGATTCTACTTATGCTTCAGTTAAGCGCTTTTAGACTATCCACTATCTTCTCGGGACTAAAGAGTTTTTTAAACCTTCTAGATTATTTGTTACAGCATTTGCGAGGCCTTCAACCAGTAGACTGTATCACCTGCAGTGATGCGAAGAAAGGAAAATTTCATTAACCAAAACTTTCTTGGACCTTATTGTCAAGTTTTTGAGGGTTCTCAGTTATGGGAAACTTCATCAGTTACCACTATTAAAACCTGTTCTTCAACATGGCATAGATTTTTCGGTGAATAAGGTTAATTTCAGGGATACAATTAAATCCTTTGTTATCAAGAAACCCTTTGATTAGTCCTATCTGATGGAATTTAGATTTGTTCCTACACAAATTTAAACTATCTTCCTTTATCATAGGAGAATGATAACAATGAAGCTGGAATACGGCAGTTAAAACTTGTAACAAGGTGTAAACAACCAACAGGTGGATTACTTGTCAGTAGTGGGGAGACAAACTTCTCTGACTGGAGTATTGGGGGATTTTTTCTTTTTTTTTTCACTTTTCTTCCAGCATGTTTGTTGTATGATTGCTTCCTCATGCCCCGATAATGTGGACATGGCCTGGAGTACTGGCGAAGACCCGTGGTACTTTTATGAGCACTATAGAGGTAGATCTTCACAGGTTATGCCGGGCATTCAGGATGAGTGTCAGGAATGGCATTCTTCTCAGTGGGAGAAGTTTGTCAAGAGGAAAAGGAAGCCTGAGAGGGATTCTTTGTCTTCAGAGTCATCCTTGAAGTCAAAGAATGTCCAGGCTGCTTTTTCTATCCTTCTGGACTCTTCTCTAGTGCCCTTTTCCCAGGGGACACAAGAGTAAGAGTGGTGGTGCCTTTACTCTCATTATTATTGTTATTATTATTAGTATAATTATTATTATTATTATTATTATTATTATTATTATTATCATTATAATTATTATTATTATTATCATTATCATTATTATTATTATTACTATTATTATTATTATTATTATTATTATTATTATTATTATTATTATTACAAGCTAAGCTATAACCATAGTTGGAAAAGCAGGATGCTATAATCCCAGGGGCTCCAACAAGGAAATATAGCCCATTGATGAAAGGAAACTGAGAAATAAACTACAAGAGAAGTAATAAACAATCAAAATTAAATATTTTAAGAACAGTAACAACATTAAGTTAGATCTTTCATATATAAAGTATAAAACTTCAAAAAAAAAAAAAAGAAAAGAAGAGGTAGCGAAAGAAGATAGAATAGCGTGCCCTAGTGTACCCTCAAGAAAGAGAACTCTAATCCAAGGCTGGATGGCCATGGTACAGAAGCTATGGCACTACCCAAGATTAGAGAACAATGGTTTGATTTTAGAGTGTCCTCCTAGACGAGTTGCTTACCATAGCTAAAGAGTCTCTTCAATCCTTACCAAGAGAAAATTAGCCACTGAACAATTACATTGCAGTAGTTAATCTCTTGAGTGAAGAAGAATTGTTTAGTAAACTCATTGTTGTAAGGTTTATGAGAACATAGGAGAATATGTAAAGAATAGGCCAGACTATTTGGTGTATATGTAGGCAAAGATGAAATGAGCCGTAACCAGAGAGAGTAATCCAATGTAGTACTGTCTGGCCAGTCAAAGGACCTCATAACTCTTTAACAGTAGTAATTCAATGGCTGGCTAGTGCCCTGGCCAACCTACTACCTGGATAAACCTAGGGTCAGGGAATTCTGCCATTTCCTTTAGTGAAACGACAGCACCTCCTCCTCAGGCAGAGCCCTCTTCTTTCCAGATATCGGACACCTTACGTGTACTGTGGTCTTCCTTTGGCATTCGGGGTTCCCTTTCGGAGGCTAGCGGCAGCAGTTTGTAGTGCAGAGACACCCTTCGCAGGTCATCGCCCTTGGAGTTTCTTCTCAAGAGCAGTCTGTTGTCTAGTTCTGTTCCTCCTTTTGAGCACCCTCGCTTTTTATAGTGTGCTCATCAGGTTGCGCTGCAGCCTCGGTATGATCGCTCCTCTTCAAAGGTACTGTAGACCGCAGACCTGCCTCTTGTGGGCGGTTGCCCTCCTCACACCTTCAGACAATGCTTCCAGACCTCTCATTCCGGGTCTACCAGACACCCAGTATATCTTCCAGACAGGCTTTTTCTAGTGCTTTGCCTTCACACTCTTCAAAGAGAGCTGTATTCCACATTCCTGCTGTGCACTCTTCTTTGTCTCATGTTAAACATGCAGTTTTCAGTGCCTCGCCAAAACCTGTTCACTGCTATCATAGCTCTAGATGATCCTCTGTTGACTCTTCAGTTTCACCTCCCAGCACTTGAAAGCACTCCAGCCATTCCTCGCGAAGATCTTCTCCTACGCCATCGGGCTTCACCATAATGCGATCACCTTCTAGACGATCATCTAATCGCAGTTCATCAAAAGTCCCTCATAACCATTGCACACATTCCAGAAGGTCCCAGAATCAATCCTCATTTGAGAACATTGAGTTCTCTCCTTGCCACTGTCACAAGCACTTTTCTAGTGATTGAGCCAGGCACTCTCCATCTTTGCGACCTGATCTCTCCAGAGACAGGCAGTGAGATCATGATCAAGATCGCTCTTTAGCAAAAATGAGCTACATGTTCCTCACCTGTTCCTCGCATGCACTCCTCATGTGCGAGAGGTAATTTACCAGGATTTTAGAGACTTCACTCTTCCAAATATAAGATCCCTTCAGAGCCAGCCTCTCCAGAGGGAACTGCTGGAGTTCCTCCTGCAAATAAAACCTACACCTTACAATGGAGTTGAACTTTCTTTTCCAGAGGACGATTACAAGCACTTGCAAGATGTGGACACTTTTATGGAGCAAGCCAACAATCTCATTTTAAGGCAAACGTTCCAGCTGAGGTTCTTTCTTGCAGATGCTTCTGGAATCACTCTTCGTTTGAGGATATCAAGTTCTCTCCTTGCCACCGTCGCAGGCACTAGAACTCTCCTTCTTTGCAGTCCGGTCTCTAAAGACAGAGAGCAAGATCGTAATCAAGACCGCTCTTCAGAAAAATGGGTTAGATGCTCCTCACCTGTTCCTAATGATTTACCGGGACTTTGGAGACTTCAGTGTTCAATAGGTAAGATCCCTTCAGCACCTGCCTTTTCAGAGGGAACTGCAAGAGTTCCTCCTGCAAGCCGTAAATGTACACCTTCCGATGGAGTCAAACTTTCTTTTCCAGAGGACGAATACAAGCACTTGCAAGACATAGACACTTCTTGTGGCCCTTCCCTTGCAGAGGACAGAGTGAGGCAAGAGTCTTATCTCAAGGCAGACGTTCCAGCTGAGGTTCTTTCTTCACCGACTATAGTGAAGGCCAAGATCATGAAGAAACGCAACAGGAGAATGGTCCAGGTTATGCCACTAAGAGGAGACACCAGAGTTTGCACTCATAGGGGCTCTCTCTCCCCTAGAGAAATCTCCTTTGTAGAAAATTATAGGCTTTTGCCATTAACTTTCAAAGACAAACATCTACTGCGAGTAAGGAAGCAATCAGTGATTCCCATGCAGAATTCAGCAATACAAGACCTGCAATGGAAGACGACTGTTCTTCTCTCTCCTTTCCCAGTAGATGTCAGAAAGGAGAACAAAGACACCAGGACAATCCCTAAGAAGGCTCCTCCAAAGGATACCAGAGTTTGGCAGCAACTGCAGGTAGTTAGTACCCTGAACGTGTGAGTGAAGCATCTTCAGTACTGCCTGCCTGCCGCTAGATCATAGACGAAAATCCCAAAATAGACGAGTTGCCGATTTACGACACTTAAGAGGAAGACTCAGGAGAACCTCTTCAGTCTATGGACCCTAAGATGCCAACGACAGAGGAAGGAGAGCCGGCGTCTACATTTTTAAAAGTTCTCTAGAAAATTCGTTTAGTTAACAGACTTGGCAAAACCTTAGATTCTCCTGTTATGGGCAAGAAGGCTACTATGGACCATCTCTGCTTCGCTCCCTTCAATGCCAAACCTCGCTGAGAGCTTCCATGGTTAGTCTTGATCAGGGAAGTCTTGGACAAGTTAGAAGACCAAATCTCATGAGGTAAGTACTTTTTAAGATTGGACAAGTTGGCTCGATTAATTCCAGTTTTGCTTCCCAAACAGAGGAATTATTATGGGAATGTCGAGGCCCTTTCATATCCGCTGCTGTTGGATCTGTAGCTGCACTCACCCCAGGGTACTTTTCTGAGAGACTTCTTATGGTTTCAGTCTCTTTTTTGCAAGCAGAAGCATCTACCATGGAAGCCACAGCCATGAACATCTTACTGATGGCCTCTTGGATCGACCATCGGTCAGGTATCGGTCAGTTATTTGGCCATACTGAGGACTTGATTGACTCGAAGAAAAGGCAGGCGCTAAAAGACATCGTGCAGATAGATGCAAGAGCAGTCGAGTTCCTCGTGTACCAGGCGAGCAACCAGTGGGCCAGTTGAGTCTTAAAGCGCTGTAAAGCCATGACTTCCAGTTTTCATAAACCTGTGGGATGGCTGTGACACATGCTTTTTCATCTTTTTTTGCCTCCTAAGAAGTTTCCTGAACAGGCTTCGAGTGACTCGGGATTTGCACATGACCAGTGGCTTCAAAGTGGCCACACTTACAGTGGTATGCAGACCTACTGCTGCTGCTCAGAGACTACGAGAGAACTTTTTCATTGACCAGACTTGTTACAACAGCCACACTTCAGGATTTATCATGGTGTAGCGAGGTCCCTTCATCTTCATACATGGAGGATATCCAGCATCTCTAGAGAAATGCTTTTCTCGAGAGACTGCGAGACAGATGTCTAGATACCTCCGCATATCCTCGATGGCCGTTTACCAGGCCAAGTGGACCATCTTCTGTGGTTGGTGTCGTAGGAGGGGTGTCTCTTTTCTTGGAGCTTTTGGTTCATTTATTGCTGACTTTTTGTTTTACCTACATAAGGAAAAACTCTACTCAATTTCTGTGGTAGAAGGCTATCGCTCAGCCTTTAGCCAAGTTGGTAGAATAAAGGGAGTAGGTTTATGTTCTTTGGAGGTAATCTGAATGCTCATACATAGCTTTGAGCAGACCTGCCCTCCAGTTGAAGCGAGTCCCCCCTTTCCTTGAAGAAGGCCCCTACTCGCCTTAGCGGGTCAGTGAACTGCATGGGCTCTCTTTCAGTATCACCCATTCAAGGGGTTTGAGGCAGGTCACTCTTTCCTCCATCCCTTAGTTCGTAGCCAAGACCCAGAGCATATCATTGCCGAACCCTAAGTTTTTATCTTTTCAGGGTTTAAGTATTCAAGAGGTAACTGAAGATCCTGATCAGAAGTTACTTTGGTGCTACTCAAGCGTACTAGGTCAGCCAGGTCTCGCCTGCAGCATCTCTTCTTTAGTACGAGGAGGGCGAAAAAGAAGAATTCCAAAAACACCATTTCCTTTTGGCTGAGAGAAGTCATCTCTCGAATTTTGTCGTCCCCTCCTCCAGAAAGAGCTCAATTGAAGGCCCACTACATTGGAGCTGTAATCACCTCTCTGGCTTTCAAATGAAACTTCTCTGTGTCACAGGTAGCCTACTCCAGGCAGGCATCTGGAAATGTAAGACAACCATCACCGTCCATTACCTACGGGATGTGACTCGGGTCCATGGATATTTTCTTCTGGGGCCTGTGGTAGCTGCACAACAGGTGATTTGACTACCTCAAGTCCTATTATAGAAGCAGTAACTGCAGATTGTTATTATTATTAATATTATTAGTATTATTATTATTATTATTATTATTATTATTATTATTATTATTATTATTACTTGCTAAGCTACAACCCTAGATGGAAAAGCAAGATGCTATAAGCCCATGGGCTCCAACATGGAAAATAGCCCAGTAAGGAAAGGAAACAAGGAAAAATTAAATATTTTAAGAGCAGTAACATTAAAATATATATTTCCTATATAAACAATAAAAACTTTAACAAAACAAGAGGAAGAGAAATAAGTTAGGATAGTTAGCCCGAGTGTACCCTCAAGCAAGAGAACTTTAACCCAAGACAGTGGAAGACAATGGTACAGAGGCTATGGCACTACCCAAGACTTAGAGAACAATGGTTTGATTTTAGAGTGTCCTTCTAGAATAACTGCTTACCATAGGTAAAGAGTCTCTTCTACCCTTACCAAGAGGAAAGTAGCCACTGAACAATTACAGTGCAGTAGTTAACCTTTTAGGTAAAGAAGAATTGTTTGGTAATCTCAGTGTTGTTAGGTGTATGAGGACAGAGGAGAATATGTAAAGAATAAGCCAGACTATTCGATGTATGTGTAGGCAAGGGGAAAAGAAACCGTAACCAGGGAGAAGGATCCAATGTCGTACTGTCTGACCAGTTAAAGGACCCAATATCTCTCTAGCGGTAGTATCTCAACGGGTGGCTGGTGCCCTGGCCAACCTACTACGAGGGTTTGTAGTTATAAGTAAGTCTAGGATGAAAGTGAAGAATGGCTGGCTTTTTCGTTCCTTTCAATTTTTCTTTTCTCTTGGGGTTGCAGAATCAAATACCTCACCAGAGGATTTGATATGAAGTTAGGTGGTAAGATTACTTAGCTTTCAGCTTCATGTGTTCGTATGGGAAAGTCTTCCCCACACTCCTTACGAGGGGGAGTATGATGTTTCTCTTGGCATATTCATGGCCATAATTAATTAGGAATAAATACTTTCTGTTCAAGGATACTTTGGATAAATTTAGGTAAAGGAGGTTGTAATGAAACATAATCCTTCTCTTCACTCTGTCTATTTGGAACTAAGAAAGTTTTACAATTTCCCTCTCAAATGAGTTAAGGTATTTATTCTATTAAAATAGATGATATAACAGAAAATGGACACATATCTATAAAGAGCCACTCTTTAATTATTCAGTTTGTAGACAAACCCAATAATTCATAATGTGGTCTTCAAGTATAACTTCAACAAACTCATTTCTTTATTTACCCATTTACAGCACAGAGTTTGCTAGCTCAGCTTTACCTCTTCAAGGCATGGGCCATGACACCTAGAATTTATTTTCTGGGTCATAAGATGTAAAGAACCTTGACTTAGTAGCATCTCTAATGCACGAGCCTCAAGTTCCTGGGTTAGCTTCCAATCAGTTCCAATGGGGACTTCCACCCTCCTAAGGATAAGTTCCTATAGTAATGGACTATACAGTAGTTCATATTTGCGTAGGAACAAATTAGAAATTTTTAAAGCAATTTGAATTTTTCCTAACCATACAAACCTGAGTACTTTACTCAAACTTTCCCCCAAGCACTAACCCCCAATTAAGTCCCAGTGGCCATCCAAGTTGTTTTCTTGCTACCAACAGGTAAACCACCTGTCAGTTGTTTACACCTCCTCATGAGTTATAACTGCTCTATTCCAGCTTTGCTATTACCATTCTCCTGTAGTAAAGGACTCAGATTTGTATAGATAGAAAAATCCAAATGACTTTAAAAATCTGTGGTTAAAATTTCTTTGCAAAATTATTTTGAACCTTTAGGGACTATTGCCTGTGGAAATTTGACTATTAAAACTTTATTTCTGGTAGATGTGCGTTTCTCGGGTAAGGAAGCTTTGATTTTTATATTACCAAAATTCAGAGCAAAAATGTCAACAAGGCTAAAGGTCTGCCTATAAGCATGAAAAATAAGAATTTGAGCACAGTCAGGATGCCATGATGGGGAGAACAGTCTTTGTTCAGTTTAAACATTAAAACAATAATTGGAGGCATCTAAGATGATTATAGGTTTGATGAATCTTTTACTGGTAAATAACATATTTTTCATTTATGATAATAGGTTTGATGTAGAATCTTTTACTGGTAAATACATATTTGTTCCGTAACCGAAATACAAACCACGCTATTTACCAAGGGTATTACTTTTAGCGCAGCTGAAATGACGAGCCAATAGTTTTTAACGAGGGTTAATTACCCCCGCGCTAGTTAGCGGGGGGTGGGGAAGGGTAGCTTGCTACCCCTCCCCCCTCCACACACCAGTGATTTGCTTCACTTCACTTTTGGCTCGGCGGTGATCAGAGGTGTCTGTTCATCGCCTTCGTGACAGCCTTTAATTTTCTGCTTTTTCTTTTCAGCTTGTGTGATTTTGGAAGTTGACCTTCAGTTATTTTCTTTTATTTACTATGCGTACATGCCCTGGAGTTGCCGGCCGTCCTTGTGGGACTTTCATGTCGGACGTTATTACGGATCCTCACACCCTCTGCCCTCAATGTCGGGGCCGACGGTGCGACCAGGATAACATGTGCCGTGAGTGCAGGGAGTGGTCTGCCTCCCAGTGGGAGAGGTTTGGCCATCAGCGTAAGAAGAAGTCCAAGAGAGACCGTTCTCCTCCGGGGTTAGCCTTGAAGGAGGAAGGTTCTCGGGACTCTTCTTCCGCCGCCCAAACCTCCTCCGAAGCTCCCCCTCGTCCGCCTCCTAAGGAGAGTTGTCCGAGTGGGAGCGCAGGCCCTTGTTCTGTTTCCCTACCTTCGGTGGGGGGAGAGGGCGTCGCCTCCCATAGCGAGGCGGTTCCCCCTCCTCCTCCGGGGGAGGTTATTGATAATAATGCCTTATCCAGTGATGATCTTTTACAGATTTGGTCGTCCCTGGGGCTTAAGGGCTTGCCCTCCAGGGTTGCTCTTATTGACCTTGTCTCGTTGGGGGCCGCTGTTAAACAGTCGCCGGTGGTAGCGGAGGTAGACCCTCTGTCTATTGTCGACGTCGTGGTGACAGAGGCCTCCGACGTGGCTGGGCCTTCCGACGCAGGTGCTGTTGCTGGTGATGGTGCTCAAGGCTCTCCTCCTCCTTCCGTGCATCCTTCAAAGGGGGAAGTGAGTCCTTCGGTCTCGACTGCTGCCCAGCTTCCTTCTGAGGGAAGTGTTTTGACGGAGACTCCCCTTCGGAGGACCGATGGTCCCGATGATCTCCCCCGAGGCCGCCTCCGCCGTAAGGCTCACCGCCCTCTACGCCACAAGGGCCTCCCTTCCCCTTACAGGGGGACTAAGAGGCGCCTTTTTGGGTCTTCGTCCTCCTGGGGGGACTCTCCTCGTCAGCCTCAACCGACTGCTCCGCCCTCCTTGAACCTCTCTGCAGACCGCTCACCATCTCCTGCCGGATCTTCGCTTTCTGGAGAACTCGTCACCCGACGGGCAACGGTCCCTTCGGGGCTAAGGGATTCTTCTCTTACGCAAGCAGGGCTAGCGCACAAGCGCTCTCCTGCTCGCCAGCGATCTCCTGCTCGTCGACCATCTCCTGCTCGCCAAGACTCTCCTGCTCGCCGACGCTCACCTGCTCGTCGGCTCCCTCCTGATGTTCGCCCCCCTCGCCAGCGCTCTCCTGCTCGTCAGCTCTCTTCCGAGCGTCAGCGCTCATTTGAGGACCATCGCCCTGCGGTCTCTGACCACCCTTTAGTTCCTGCTGAACTCCCTGCTCACCATCCACCTGGTCCTGTGGCTACGCAACATCGTGCTGCGCGTGTGTCAGAAACACATGTTCGCCAACGCGCCAGCGATCTTCCCGTTCCTCTTCGTGAACGCGCCGCACCACCTGTGCTCTCACAGGACACGCGTCGACCTTCTGCTCGCCAGCGATCACTAGCTCGCCAGCGATCACCTACACATGCTGCTCGCCATCGCACGACCCTGCACGATCGCCCGCTTACGCATGCTGCTCCTCATCGCACAAACCTGAACGATCGCCCTCCTGCGGATGCTGATCACCATCGCACCCTTTCACGCGATCATTCACCTGCGCATGCTGCTCGCCATCGCACAACCCTGAACGATCGCCTGCTTACGCATGCTGCTCCTCATCGCACAACCCTGAACGATCGCCCTCCTGCGGATGCTGATCACCATTGCACCCTTTCACGCGATCATTCACCTGCGTATGCTGCTCACCATTGCACAACCCTGCACGATCGCCCGCTTACGCATGCTGCTCCTCATCGCACAACCCTGAACGATCGCCCTCTTGCGGATGCTGATCACCATCGCACCCTATCACGCGATCATTCACCTACACATGCTGCTCGCCATCGCTTACCATCACGCGGTCATTCACCTGCGCATGCTGCTCACCATCGCACATCAGTGCATCGACATACCACAGCTCGTCATCGATCGCCTGTGGATCTACATCGCCAGCGATCTTCTTCACCTACGCGGCAGCACGATCCCTCGCCGTCGCGCCATCGCTTGCGTTCGTCGCCTCGGACACGTGTTCATTTACCTGCCCACCCTCACGCCCACTCGCCCACTCGCCCGCGCGATCGCTCGCCCGCGCGACCGCTCGCCTGTGCGCCCGCGCGACCATTCGCCTTTGCGCGACCGTTCGCCCTCGCGCGACCATAGTCCGCGGCGAATTCCACAGCCGGTGGTAGCAGCAGGGACGCGTGCTCCTAGACGGCACTCGGGATCACCTCCATCCAAGCACAGGATGGTATTGCAGGACGAAGACAGGTTAGTACACCATTCTTCCCCACCTTCTTTTCAGGCAGGTACTGTCGTGTCCACTCCAAAGGATCGCCCGATCCCTTTCACCTTAGCGAGGATTTCGGACTCTGTGTCCTTGGAGCAGCAGACTTGGTTTGGTCCGCTGGCACGGGCGTTAGTGAGGGTTATGAAACCAGCACTCGCCGGCCAGGGTAACAAACCAGCGGCTGTCTCTCCTACGCTGAAGAGAAAGAGAGGAGTGGACTTCGTGGTGACTTCCCCCAGGGCGAAGTTGGTTCCCAAGAGGTCGGTCTCGAGGGTCCCCTCTCCTGCACGAGTACTCTCTCCTTCTCCCGTGGACGAGGCCTTTCCGTCCTCAGGTGAGTCCAGTGGGGCGGTAGTCTTCTCCTCGGCACCAGGGGGGGGGAGACTTCGCTTCAGGCAGGAGAATCGTCTCGTGAGGAAGGGGCTCCTCGAACCTCGTTGTTGGGATCCTGTATCCCTCCCAGGAGGGAACCCAAGGATTCCAAGACCATCCCTAAATCCTCTGCAAGGATTCGTCAGGAACCCACGACTACCCAGGGGAATGTCCACGTATCACCCCAGGAAGAGATTCCTGGGGCAGGAGACTTAGCTGCCAGCCCGCAGGGAGGAGAACAGCAAGAGTCCGAACATGCCTTCTGGCAGGTCCTAAGCCTGATAAGGCAACTTAACAGTCTTACGGATCCAGTCATTCCCCCCCCCCCCCCCCCGGTGAAGGCAAAGACACGATTCTGGATGAAGTGTTTGACGTTCGGAAGGCCCCTAAGACCAGTGCAGCTCTGCCCTGGTCTCGGGGGCTGAAGAGTGCCAGAGCTAGGGCCAATGCTCAGCTCGCACTTTTTGCCTCCTCCAGTCGTTTCACTGCCGGGAACAAACTCATCTCTCCTCCTCGCCTTCAGCAGAGGAGGTATTTCGAGATCCTGGGTGAGCACAACCTCGCTCTTCCTCTCCATCACTCTGTGGAGGAGCTGGCGAAGGGAGTTCCCTTGGAGAAACTCTCTGCCCGGCAGGTGTCGTTCTCGGCGGCAGAGATCCTTAACCACGAGAAGGTCGCTAAGTGTGCCATGCAGGCCACTTCGTGGCTGGACTTCTGGTTAGGATCTCTGGGCATCCTATTGCGATCGGAGGACTTGTCCAAGGAGACCAATAGGAAGGCCCTAGAGACCTTCTTGCTCTCGGGCACTCGCTCCATCGAGTTTTTAGCGCACCAGGTTACCACCCTGTGGGCCAACTCGGTGTTGAAGCGTCGCGATGCTGTGTCCGAGATTCCATCCGAAGGACCCCGCCGTAGATGTGTGTAGGCTCCGACATGCCTCCCTCCTGGGGGAGAGCCTGTTTGAGCCTCAAGACTTGGAGCGAACGGCTGAGAGGTGGAGGAAATCCAGCACGGACTCCCTCCTCCACAGGGCCCTTACAACTTGGCCCTATAAGCCTCCAGCCCCGCCACAACAGCAGCAACAGTAAGGCTCCCAAACAGGCACCGGCAGTAAGAAAGTGGTGTCTAATCCCCAGCCCTTTCCAGCCAAGGTCAAGAGGGGCGGTAAGTCCTCCAGGGGAGGCAAGACTTCTAGGGGTGGTGGCCGCGGCCGCAAGCCCTAGGGGTGGCAGTCCCCCTGCGTGTCCACCTGTGGGGGGATGCCTTCAGCGTTGCGTCCGCAGGTGGCAACATCACGGGGCCGATGCTTGGACGGTCTCAGTGATCGGCCAAGGTTATCGCGTCCCGTTCACGTCATCTCAACCTCCCCTGACAGCGAATCCAGTGTCGTTGAGCTCCTATGCAAAGGGGCTGGCCCTTCAGGCCGAAGTCGAGACCATGTTCGAGAAGGGTGCTCTCCAGGAGGTCGTGGACGGCTCTCCAGGCTTCTTCAGTCGACTCTTTCTTGTAAAGAAGGCTACTGGAGGCTGGAGACCCGTCATCAATCTCTCGGCTCTGAACAGGTTTGTCAAACAAACCCGGTTCAGCATGGAGACAGCAGACACGGTCAGACTTGCGGTGAGACCACAAGACTTTATGTGTACACTGGATCTAAAGGATGCGTACTTCCAGATCCCAATCCATCCGTCTTCCAGGAAGTACCTGAGATTCTGCCTAGACAACAAGATCTACCAGTTCAAGGTGCTGTGTTTCGGTCTCTCCACACCTCCTCAGGTGTTCACCAGAGTTTTCACCCTGATTTCGACTTGGGCGCACAGGAACAGCATTCGTCTCCTTCGTTACCTAGACAATTGGCTGATCCTAGCAGACTCGGAGTCGACCCTTCTTCGGCACCGAGACAGGCTTCTAGATCTTTGCCATGATCTGGGGATCGTGGTAAACCTCGAGAAGTCCTCTCTGCAGCCGTCCCAACGACTGGTTTATCTAGGCATGCTAATAGACACCAATCTCCACAAAGCCTTTCCATCAGACGACCGGATAGCAAGGCTGAGGAGGGTGGCGGAACCTTTCCTCAGGCGAAAAGAACTCCCCGCCCAATCGTGGTTGCGTTTCTTAGGCCACCTATCCTCCCTGGCCCGTCTGGTTCCAAACAGCCGCCTCAGGATGAGATCCCTTCAATGGCGGCTCAAGTCCCGGTGGAATCAAGGATCCGATTCCCCGGACATTCTGATCCCAATGGAGTCTCTGGAACAGACGGACTTGCGGTGGTGGCTGGCCGACAAGAACCTGCGAAAGGGAGTGAGTCTTCTCGTCCTCCCCCCGGAATTGACTCTGTTTTCGGACGCGTCAAAAGAAGGGTGGGGGGCGCACGTTCTGAACCAGAGGGCCTCAGGCCTTTGGTCAGAATCAGAAAAGTGCCTACACATCAACCTGCTAGAATTGAAGGCCGTCTTTCTGGCCCTTCAACAGTTCCAACGGTTCCTGGCGGGTCACTCCGTGGTGGTGATGAGCGACAACACCACGGTAGTGGCTTATATCAACAAGCAGGGAGGCACTTTTTCGCAACAGCTATCCCATCTTGCAGTAGAGACTCTGAGGTGGACCGAAACCCACTCGATAACACTATCAGCTCGCTTCATTCCTGGCAAGAGGAATGTGCTCGCCGACAGTCTGAGCAGGGCTTCGCAGATAGTGAGTACCGAGTGGTCTTTGGATCCTCAGATAGCCAACAAAGTCCTGACTTTGTGGGGTTCCCCGACGGTGGACTTGTTCGCGACAGCCTTGAACTTCAAGCTGCCCCTGTACTGCTCACCAGTCCCGGACCCCAAGGCACTCTGGCAAGATGCTTTCCAGCAACGGTGGGACAACATTGACGTGTACGCCTTCCCACCATTCTGTCTGATGAGAAGGGTGCTCAACAGGACCAGACTATCGGTCAACTGTTCCATGACTCTAGTAGCTCCGCTATGGCATCACGCGGAATGGTTTCCGGACCTTCTGCAACTCCTGACGGAACTCCCAAGGGAGCTTCCTCCACGACACGAGCTTCTCAGACAACCCCACTCCGGTGTCCCTCACAGGGCCGTAGCCTCGCTTCGGCTTCACGCCTGGAGACTATCCAGCGTCTCCTCGCGGAGAGAGGCTTTTCGCAACAGGTTGCGGAGAGAATGTCTCGGCACCTGCGAAGGTCCTCTGAGGGAGTCTACCAAGCGAAGTGGAGAGTCTTTTGTGGTTGGTGTCGTGGAAGGGGTATCTCTCCACTCGATGCCACTATTCCAGCAATAGCGGACTTCCTTGTGTATCTGCGAGAAGAAATGCGCCTTTCTGTCTCGGCAGTGAAAGGCTATCGCTCAGCCTTAAGCTTGGCCTTCAGATTGAAGGGCGTGGATATTTCTTCATCGCTAGAACTCTCTTTACTCATACGTAGCTATGAGCTTACCTGCCCCCAGTCGGAAGTGAGACCCCCTCCTTGGAACGTGGTTCGAGTCCTTAGGTCTCTCAAGAGACCTCCCTTCGAGCCATTACGCCAGGCCTCCGATCGCCACCTGTCTTGGAAGACGGCTTTCCTACTCGCCTTGGCCTCGGCCAAGCGAGTTAGTGAACTTCATGGTCTCTTGTACGACATCGCCCATTCAAGGGGATGGGGGGAGGTAACATTCAGGTTCGTCCCTGAGTTTGTGGCCAAGACTCAGAATCCTGGAGTGCCGGATCCTCGGTTCGACTCTTTCAGGATCGCGAGTCTCCGTTCTGTAACAAACGACCCAGACCAGTTGCTACTATGCCCAGTGAGGTGTCTGAGGTACTACTTGAAGAGAACGGCTGCAGTCCGTCCTCATGTGCGAGCTTTGTTTGTGAGCACAGGCAGGACAAAGAGGAGGGTCACCAGGAACACCATCTCTGCTTGGATTCGAAGGGTTATCCACCATGCCCTGAATCCTGACCCTCCTCCGTCACGTCGCCCTCGGGCCCACGATGTCAGGGGTATTGCTACATCCCTGGCCTTCAAGAGAAACTTCTCTGTGGCACAGGTACTTCAAGCTGGGGTCTGGAAGCGTCAAATGACCTTCACAGCCCACTACCTGCAAGACGTGACCCACAGGAGCCTCGATACGTTCTCTATCGGCCCTGTGGTGGCTGCACAACAGCTGGTCTAACCTCAGGCTCCTTTTTGGACAAGTAGCAGTAGGTTGAGGGCGTTGTTACCCGGTCTTAGTCTGTGTGAATGAAAGAGTATGTCTGACCCTTACTTCTTTCTTCATTCTCCCCTCTCTTGGGGAAGCAGCATCCTGGTCCTCGCATAGCTGACCTCGACCTCTGCAGGTAACCCGTGCTTCTTTGTGCTCCTAGTATTAAGCTTAATACTGTTGCGTCTCCCATACCCTGATGAGGTGGTATGGGGAACGTCCTATCCTAGAATTCCTATCTGAAGGTCTCAAGGTCAACTTCATAGGACGAGTCACACTCTCCTCCTCACAATACTTATGTAGGCCACTCATTCCTAGCGATGCTAGGAACCTGTGAGGTACAGGGGCTCCCTCTCTCTAGTGCTGCTCACTGAGGGATCGAGCCCCCGGGCAAGCCGAAGTCAGTAAGGCTGGGGACTTTCCACCCTTCCTAAGGGGTAAGTCACCCTTTGTAAATAGCGTGGTTTGTATTTCGGTTACGGAACAAATGACAAATTCGAAGATAATTTGTATTTTTCCTAACCATACAAACCTTAGCTATTTACACATATGTGCCCGCCATCCCTGACCCCCAAGTCAAGTCCTACCTCTAAGTGAAGTGAAGCAAATCACCAGTGTGTGGAGGGGGGAGGGGTAGCAAGCTACCCTTCCCCACCCCCCGCTAACTAGCGCGGGGGTAATTAACCCTCGTTAAAAACTATTGGCTCGTCATTTCAGCTGCGCTAAAAGTAATACCCTTTGTAAATAGCTAAGGTTTGTATGGTTAGGAAAAATACAAATTATCTTCGAATTTGTCATATTTACCATTTTTTTTATTAGGGAACAGAAAAATTATATTTTTATATCTATTTACTATTGGGTAAAATGATGGCTGCAAGTGATGTAATTCATAGTTGATGTGAAGAGTTTTTATCTCAGTGTAAGATCAGGTTAAAGAAATGTTTTGTTTGTATGCAGCGATGGGAAGAGCAAAGTTCTTTGTGGTATAGGTTATTGAGACCTTACACTGGTAATTTACTATCTTTAAAGTGTAGTCTATAGCCATTGTCTTTTGAATATTTTTAGACATTGGCCTGTACCTCAGTCAGCCCTATAGGTGGTCAGTGATGTCTGTGCATCTGACATGGTGTACTGTAGGCATTACATATAGGGTCTGTAGCATTACACCTTATCTGATGAAGCAGTATAGGAGAGCTCACAAGGTGAGGGGTATTGGTCCTATCCTTGATTCCATGAGGAACATGTCAGTGAACCAAGTGTTGAAGACTGGGTTCTGGAAGAGACAAACCACCTTCATGGCTTTTTACTTGCATGAGTATACCCACAAGCCCCTTGACACCTTTGTGCTTGAAGCTCCCACATGGGACAAGGATGCATTTTGTCTATGGTAATGTGTAGATGTAAGTCTGGAATTAAAGGTAGTATAACTGACTCTTCTCCTCAATTCTTTTGTCACACCCCCAGGAGATAAAAGTAGTTGAAATGTTACAAGCTGCTTCAACCAAGTTACACTTCAGAGCATCATTCTTTAATTTTAAGAAAGCATCTCTCTCTATCCTTCTGTAAAGAGCGGGAGGATGGTGGGTCTTATACCAACTCATTAATCATATACTTACTATCTGACTCTGACATTCCCTTCAGGGGAAAGGGTTCCCCAGTGTTGATCAAGTACATTTTTCATATACAGCTCAGGACCTATCAAACTTTCATCCATTTGACAGACAGATAGCAGGTGACAAGGTTCCTTGCTTGGAGCCCATGTAGCTCAAGCATTGACCATTTCCAGAAAAAATTAAACCTTCCAATTTGATTCCAGAGGTCTTCCAGCCCACCAAGCAGTGATTCTCCCTAATTAAATAACAAGGGTTTGTATTTTTCAAACATACAAACCTGAGTCCTTTAATAAAACTTCCCGCCTCAAACCACACCTGTAAGCCCTGAGCTCAAAGTTTGAAATGAATCCAGATGGATAACTACTCATTATCCAACTATTGATAACCAATTCCAGCTTGTGCTGGAATGATATCCCAAATTAAGTTTGTATGGCTAGGAAAGAATACAAATTACTTTTAAAATATTTGATTGTTGAGGGCTTCAAAGAGGAATTACGGGAAATTTTTCAATTTATCTAATACATTACTTCAGCAGAAATCCTGTCAGGAAATTTCAGCTCAGTAGGAATTATCTGGCAAATTAACCCAAGTGAGTGTCTGGTAGATGTACCTTAACCCTCCATATAAAAGCAAAAATACAATTTTACAACAGGCTACCTCTATGTTTATTAAAGATTTAGCCATTGCTTCCTGGATTGAACATGATTAGTCTTGCTTTGCAACACAAAAGGAATCTGCTTGTACTAAGGATTATGCATCCAAGGATAATTTTGAAAGTTTTTCAGTCAAAAAGAATGTTGGCCACTGAGTAAATAAAACATACTTGCAAAGTTAGGCTAGCAAAAGCTGATAGTCTTTGCTCAGATTGTGACATCAGAACTTCAGAAATTAGAGTATCAATGCAAATTTCTGCTTCTCTAGGAGTACGTTATATTTTTCTCCTGTTGAAGCAAGTCATCCTTTAATGCTTGCTAGAAATGTTTCAGCTCCTGTGGTAAATTATGAATCATTTAAGAGTAACTTTGAAGCCGAAGAGTCTTGTATTACAGAACTGTTGTAATTTCTTTTCTTCAGAAACACTCCTTTTTGTGTAAAGTACTCCACTGGGCCATTTTTATTCTCTCAGGTATCAGAATAGCCTTTATGACCTGCATGTCATATTTATATCGCCCCATTGCAGCTGCTAACATAAGTTGGCTTCACACGGCAGGTTGTAAGAATCCTGCACCTAGTGTCAAGAGCTCTCTCACCTCTTTGAGCACTGCACATTGGCATCTTGCAATGTTGGGCGTGGCTGCAGCGCCATGTATCGCACTTCTTCACAGAGTGCGGATAAATTTTGAGCCAGATATATTAGTCCTAAATTGTGTCTAGCTTGACCAATCCATCCCAACCCATAATTATGCCTTCAGTTTCCAAGGATACAAGAAGAGGTTTTGTAAGATAACAGAAAAGTGGAATATAAATCTTCCATTTCCAGAAAAGCGAGAATCCTTTTTTGAGTGCTGCTATCCCACCCACATGTGTGGGACACCCTAATTTTGCATCTTTAATTGACTATTTCAACATGGAGCTATGGAAATTTGGTAGGACTTCTTGATAACTTAAGGAATAGTTTTGTCAGAAGGTTTAGGAAGGATAAAAGATTTTCCCTTTGTAGATTTCTCATTAGTTGCTGTCTATAATATTCTGTAAGATGTTACCAAGCAGGCTCCTTCAATGAAAACAGAAGTGTCAAATTGGGTGTGGTGGCGAAGGCACCATCTTTAGGTAGGTATGTCCTTGGTCATTGGTCGGTGCTTGGCTGCCCTTGTCAAGAACTTCTCTGGAGCTACCATTGTTGGATCTTGTTAATTGGCACTAGATTGAATTGATAATCTGATCTTTGGATCTGAGAACTCTCACTTCCAGTCAGTTTAACAAGACACCCCCCCCCCCCTCCCTTGCACTTAGAGGCAGAGCGGTTCAAAGGCCGCTCATGAATGACAGAAGCAAGGACAGTGACAATATCTATAATGCCTTAGAGACTGACCTTATACAGTATACATATGATCAGTGCCCAAGCCCCTCTCCACCCAAGCTAGGACCAAGGAGGGCCAGACAATGGCTGCTGATGACTCCCTAGGTAGACATATAGGCTCTCCCAAAGCCCCATCTTTAGCTCACAAGGATGGTGAGTTTGAAGACAGTACAAGAAACTATCTAGCTTGAGCGGGACTCGTACCTTATTCCGGCAGAAAAACAGGCAGGGAAGTTTCCAATAGGCCACCAAGGTTTTCTGCATCTCCCTTGGAGAAACTCGGATCAGAATATACACCCTTCTCTCCTTCAGACTTGGCTACCATGGATAGCCTACTCCTGCTATGGCCACCACACCAGCAATTAGAGGGTTATAAACATTGAGTTATATACATTGTTCATCATTTATTCTTAATATGTTTTATGTTCATTTGAGTTATATACATTGTTCATCATTAAATATGTTTTATGTTCATTTCAGATTGACCGTGGTCATTGTTCAATAATAAAGACATTTGAATAAATGGACCAAGCTCTTATTTATGACCACGGCCAGAGATGGATTCAGGATAACAGATATTGTGAATGACTAAATCCTAAGAACTAATCAAAATGCCAGCAGTAGGATGTCCAATACCAGGCTGTGATTACGTCACGGACGACCTTGAGGCCGCCATCGTAGCTGCACTCATAACTGCTCACTGCACCACACATGCTCCTGGACAAGCTACCAAAGTAGAAAGAGTTAAAAGACCCACAATATCGACAGCGGGAACAAGTGAAGAATGGGCATATTTTCAATCACGATGGTCTGACTATGTAGACGCAACTAAAATTGAGGGCCGTGATCGTGTGGTACAGCTTCTAGAATGCTGCGAAGAACAACTTCGAAAAGACTTAACACGATCAGCTGGCTGGTGGCAGTCTTACTAACAAGACTGAAGTAGAAGTGATGGGAGCAATGAAAAAACTGGCAGTTCGAGAGGAAAACACCATGGTAGCTCGAGTGACTCTACATAACATGCGTCAAGACCGTAATGAGCCTGTACGACGTTTCTGCGCACGACTTATAGGACAGGCTAGTGTTTGCAAATTCCTGATAAAATGTCCAGGATGCAACGTTGATGTAAATTATACTGACACAATAGTGAGAGACGTATTAGCACGCGGCATATGTGACCCTGAAATACAATTAGATCTACTTGGTGATAAGAATCAGGACATGTCATTGGAAGAAGTTGCACAGTTTGTCGAAGCTAAAGAATCTGGTAAACGATCTGCCTCCCGACTATTAGACTCTCATGAGGTCCAAGCAGCAGCCAGTAGTTCATACAGAAAGGCAAAACAAACCGCTGTCAAAGATAAAAATGAAGTTTGCTCATACTGTGGCAAGAAAGGACATGGTAAAAACACTCCTGCACGTGCAAGAAAATCAGAATGTCTAGCTTACGGTCATAGATGTGAACACTGCAACCGAGAAAATCACTTCGAGAGTGTTTGCCGTAGTAAGGGTAAACCAAAAGTGAAACCCAGTGCTCACAATGCCAATGACTACGAGAATGCGGTGTTCAACACCTTGTGCAGCGTATCATCAATCTCTAAACGACACACCAACAAGACATTGGCTTTGGACCACCATCTGTATGACAACTTATCTGATACTTGGATAAAGAGACCTTCCAAATCTCAACCTTTCATAAATCTGACAATCAGAACGTCACCTAAGGATTACGAAGCCTTTGGTTTCCACCTTCAAGCTGGTACACATGCTGTTCGTATATCTGCAATGGCAGACACTGGATGCCAAAGCTGTCTCGCAGGTATCAAGGTCATCCACAAACTTGGCCTCAAGCGAAGTGACCTCATTCCTGTAACTATGAAAATGCACGCTGCAAATAACAGAGGCATTAAAATCCTCGGTGCCACAATCCTTTGTATATCAGGAACAGATGAGCAGGGGAACCTTGTTGAGACTAGACAAATGACATATGTCACCGACAACTCAGATAAGCTCTTCATTAGTAGGGAAGCCTGCATCGCCCTTGGCATGATATCGGATAGTTTTCCGACTATTGGTGAAATCTATGACACACAATTGGAAACTCCGGATGCCACCAACAAAGGAGTAGGAAGCGTTAGTGGACTAGCCAATCAGTGTGACTGCCCAAAACGTCAACTACCACCTCCGCCGCCTACAGAATTACCGTTCAGTGCAACCGAGTCCAACCGGTCTAAACTAAAGGACTACCTCTTGAAGTACTACGAATCAAGTACATTCAACGTATGTGACCACCAACCGTTACCACTAATAGATGGACCCCCAATGAAGCTGATGATCGATCCGAATGCTGATCCTGTTGCTCGTCACACACCAGTGCCAGTGGTCCGCCTTGGTGTCTTTGAACCTGTCCAATCGGAGAACCAGCAACTTGGTGCCATCGGATGGTTGTATGTGCTAAGAAAAATGGCACACCTCGATGAACAGTTGATTTTCAGCCTCTCAATGTGCACGCTAAGAGAGAAACGCATCATACGCCTTCTCCATTTCACCAAGCAAGGTCAGTACCACAAGGAAAAAAGAAAACCGTCTTTGATGCCTGGAACGGATACCACAGTGTACAGATTCAGGAATCTGACCGTCACTTAACTACGTTTATCACTCCTTGGGGACGCTATCGTTATAAAACAGCCCCTCAAGGGTATATTGCTTCTGGCGACGGATATACTCGACGGTATGATGAAATAGTTGCCGAGATACCCAACAAAACTAAATGTGTCGACGATGTTCTTCTTTGGTCTGACTCAATAGAGGAGAGTTTTTTCCAAGCTGTACAATGGCTCGACATATGTGGAAGACACGGCATAACACTCAACCCTGACAAATTTCGTTTCGCAGAAGACACAGCTGAATTCGCTGGATTCGAAATAACCCCAGACACAGTTCGCCCATGTGCAAGATATTTTAGTGCAATTATGGACTTTCCAACCCCAAGAAATATCACCGATGTCAGATCTTGGTTTGGTTTAGTAAACCAAGTATCGTATGCTTTCAGCATGACCGATAAAATGCTACCATTCAGACAGTTATTGAAAACAGGAACACCGTTCACCTGGAATGACAATATTAATGCACTCTTTGAGGAGTCTAAAACTGCCATTATCAACGAAATTGAAGAAGGCGTGCGAATCTTTGACAAGACAAAACCTACCTGTCACGCCACCGATTGGTCAAAATCAGGAATTGGATTCTGGCTGTTCCAGAAACATTGCGACTGTCCAGACTACCGACCGTTTTGTTGTCGCACTGGTTGGAAGATCACACTTGTCGGAAGTAGGTTCACACATGCAGCTGAGTCTCGATATGCACCAGTTGAAGGTGAAGCGTTGGCAGTCGTCGATGCTCTTGATAAGGCAAGATACTTTGTTCTTGGCTGTGAAGATCTTGTGGTCGCAGTTGACCATAAACCCCTGTTGAAAGTATTTGGTGACAGATCATTGGAGGACATATCAAATTCACGTCTCAGAAACTTGAAGGAAAAGTCCCTCCGCTATCGATTTCGCATGATTCATATCCCAGGGGTCAAGCATCTCGCTGCAGATGGAGTATCGCGCCACCCAACTGGAAAATCTGAAAAGCTATCGCTTCAAGATGACATTGCATCAGTTGACAGTGTACCTTCCGTGAGAAATGTTCCCCTACACAAATTGCCATCAGCCTATTCTGTTTCCACTGACAATGATATTGATACTAGTATCACCGCATCAGCAGTATGCTCACTTGACTCACTTAACGTGAGAGCAGTCACCTGGGACAGAGTTCACACTGCCACAAGTAGTGACGATAACATGCATGAACTGCTCAGCCTTATAGAATGCGGAGTACCAGAGTCTCGCCAAGAATTTCCTGTACATCTTCGAGAGTATTTTCAATTCCGCGAGCATCTCTACACTGTTGATGGTGGATACTATACAAGGAGCGTATAGTTATTCCTCCAGCCCTTCGTCAGGAAATTCTCACATCTCTTCATTCAGCACATCAAGGAATTACCTCTATGGTATCGCGAACAGAGTCATCTGTGTTTTGGCCAGGGATAACACCCGCTATAACAGCACTTCGAGCTGGATGCAACCACTGCAATCGCATCGCGCCTTCGAATCCTAGTGCTCAGCCTATACCCCTTATATCTCCAGACTACCCGTTCCAATGTGTTTGTGCAGATTACTTTCACTACCGAGGAGTTGGATATTTAGTTATAGTTGATCGATACTCGAATTGGCCCATAGTTGAACGATCTTCGAACGGTGCAGAGGGTCTTATAACTTCACTACGCCGAACATTTGTGACATTTGGGATTCCGGATGAATTGACATCTGATGGTGGACCTGAATTTACAGCGACGGCAACTAGGCAGTTTTTAAAGGACTGGGGAGTCCATCACCGCCTTTCCTCTGTGGCCTTCCCACATAGTAATTGCAGAGCCGAAATAGGCGTCAAAACTGTCAAGCGTCTTATAGCGGACAACACGGGCAGTAACGGTGATCTCAACACTGATGAATTCCAACATGCGATGCTCCAATACAGGAACACACCTGACAGAGATACCAAGTTATCTCCTGCAATTTGTGTATTTGGTCGTCCCATCAGAGACTTCATACCTGTCCCGCCCGGCAGGTACCGTCCCCACGACACGTGGAAGGAAACACTCGATGCAAGAGAGGAGGCCCTAAGACATCGACACCTTAAACAGGGAGAGCGCTTATCACAGCACACTAAGAGACTACCCCCACTGTCCGTAGGTGACCGGGTTCGCATCCAAAATCAAACAGGAAATCACCCCCTGAAATGGGACAAAACCGGTGTCATCATAGAAGTCCGCCAATTCGACCAATACGTCGTCAGAGTTGATGGCTCTGGTAGGGTCACGCTAAGGAACCGGAAGTTTTTGAGACAATACGTGCCTGTCAGGAGTATTCCAGAAGTCCGTACAATTAGAGATGACTATAATCGGAATCAGATTGTGCCTATTGCCAATCCTTCGACCACTAAAACGTCTGAGACCATTGCGAAGGACACCATTCCGACAACCCAAAATCCGGACACACATGGTACTCTTCCATTGACCACTTTGCTGTTACCAAGTGGTACTACCCCTAACATTCATTTTGATGTTGCTGCTCCAGAATGCTATCCCAACGACCTCGGTAACACTGCGAATCATCAAGCAGAGATTCCGCCTCCCAATGATAGCACAAACTCTCCATCGCAGTTAACTCCTGCCATGCCAAATTTGGAGCAACGCAAGTCCAATCGTACCCGTCGACTGCCAGCATGGCACTGTGATTTCGAGATGAACTAGCTATATTGTCATCATGATCAACACATGACAATAATTGTTTTTCAAGTTTCCGTTCCTTCACATGCTAACATGAGTTTAGTGTTCATGAACCTATAATTTGGACGTTTAATTGCCACCCAATGTTTTGACATCAGTTTTAAACCGACCTCCACGAGAGACATTTTAAAAGGCTGTTTAAAAACTTGGGGGGAGATAGAGGGTTATAAACATTGAGTTATATACATTGTTCATCATTTATTCTTACATGTTCATTTGAGTTATATACATTGTTCATCATTTATTCTAAATATGTTTTATGTTCATTTCAGATTGACCGTGGTCATTGTTCAATAATAAAGACATTTGAATAAATGGACCAAGCTCTTATTTAGCAATCTCGTGGCTTGATCAATGGTCAAGACGTCAATGTTATTAACTCCTGACTCTTGGGAGAAGTACACGAGACTCGTATTGTTTGGTGGGCTGTGATCTTTTTTATCACACAAGGTAGCAAACCAGTAGGTCAAATAGGTTTTGAAGGAGAGGAATTCTGGTGTCATAATTTTCAAAATTAGTTAATCCAGAGGTAGCACTGGCACTTTGGAATGCTTCACTGCAGGGATTTATGTCTTTCTTGCTGGTAAGTCACATCCAGTAAGCAGTAGAGAAATGGAGCTTTACTGTGCACGAGTCGGTGACCCACCACTTAGTATCTTTCAAGTGGTCAGGGTATTCGAGGGTATCTGCAGATAAAACCTTTGGTGTGGCCATGCCTGCTGGATTGGTGAGGAAGAAAGCTGCTTGGCCTTCTGTGAACCCTGACCAGGATCACCTGTAAGTTCTTCCATTCAGAAGGATCTTGTGCATGTAAAGCCATGTCAAGGTTCCCAACCTGTCTCCATAGACAGAAAAGAGGTAGTGGGAAGGCTTATATTAGAGTACCCTCTCTACTGTTGCCATGAGTAGGAGGATGCCTATCATGCCATTGGGCAACTTGGTAGAGAACATGACTGAGCCTTAAGCAGTGTGTGTCCTTTGGGAGGATACTTACTGCCTTTTCTGGACCAATGGCCTGCCCCTACCTTGCCAACTGATAGCATTCATAACTATTTTTCAATATCACCTAAAGCCCTAGTATTGTTGCTGAGATAAAAGGGATGGAGAAAATTGCACTCGAAGACATTCTAGATGGATGTCCGGGCTTGTACAGTCAACTGTTCCTGGTGGAGAAATCCACTGGGGACTAGAGAATGGCCATTGACCTCTCTGCCTGAACCAATTTTTACAGCAATCGGGTTCAGGATGGAATGGTATTCTCTGTACTGGGTATCATCAGAAAAGGGGATTACACTTTCACAGGATCTGAAGGATGTGTACTTTTAAGTATTCATTCATTAGTCCTCTTGGAAGTACCTCTGCTTCTTTCTCAATGGAGCATCGTACCAGTTAGAGACCCTGTATTTTGGCCTGCACTGCTCCTAAGGTGTTCACTCAAATATTCACTGCTTTGGGTCTCAGTCATACAAGATATGTCTTTTAATGTATCTCAACTATTGGTTGTTTCTGGCCTCCTCAGATAGGTAGTTACTACAAGATCAAGATAACCTTGCCTTTTGTTGTGAGCTTGGAATCATGATGACTTGGGATGAGTAGAATCTCACACAAGCATAGATGGAAGTATTGGGGCATGCAGATAGACACTGCAGCAGTGGGAATCCATCCATTAGATCAGTGGTTCTTAACCTTTTTCTCCCTAGCGCCCCTTTTCAGATATTTCTATAGGCTAGCGCCCACCATAATATAAGTGCTGTACTAAAATGATGACTGATGCAGTGAAGCTGCATCGGATTCTACATTGTAGTGTTTTCCAGTTAGGAAATAAAAAATTTAATCCTTAGAATATGATATATTTACTTAATACCAATACATCCACATTTATTATTACTTGAAAAAAATAGTCGCAGTATTTAGGTTAATTTTCAAATAGAACATGTATGTGCCTCCAAACAAACAAACCTCAAAATAATAATACTAATAATAATATGAAAAAAATACGTATCCAAAAAAAAAATCAGGAAACAAATGTAATTAATGACTACCTTGGGCCTGGTGAGAACTTGCCAACTTAATAATATCAGGTTCAATATTTGATAAACAGAGCCTCAAGTCACCCCTTTTACATATTTGCAATCTATTTCTCTGCTTAGTCAAGAGTTGCAAGACAACACTGAATCCTTTCTCTACCAGGTATGATAAAGGAAATGCTAACAATAATAATTTTATTTTTTTCCAAAGATGAGGATATTTATCTTGTTCCTTTGGCCAGAAAGCTTCATAGCCAATCTGCTGAAACAACACTTTACCTTCAATGTCATTTTGCAAGTCTATAAGTTCTTAAACTAGATTTGGATCAGCATTGGTTGCATCAGCCTGGAATGGATTTACAACCCACTCTGGTATTTTCAATTCTTTGAGATCTTTAAATCTGATCGTCATATCTTCTTTCAGTGCTTGAAGATGAGAGGAATAGCAGTCTAGATCAGTGTCTGACAAACAAGAATCATCGGTTTGGTTTTCCTTCAGTGTTTTTAAGCTAGGAAACTGATTTAAGTCTAGTCTTAGTAAACAGCTTTTGTAGAAATCTAATTTACTAATAAATGCCATTATTATTCCCTTTGCTTTGATGAGACACATTTTGGTTTCTTGCAATTTAATGTTGACCTCATTTAATTTGTTGAAAATATCAGACAAATAAGCAACATCTGCTCTTCTGTTTTCCAAATCTGTACTAATTTTCTCGTCCAATAATTTACACTTAAAGAAATCAAGAACAGAATCATAGAGGTCATAAAAGTGTCGTAGACAGTTGCCTTTTGAAAGCCATCTGACTTCTGTATGTAGCAAGAGCCGTTCAAATTCTTCTTCATTTTCATGACATGTTTACTTTGTTAGGTGTTCTCTGAGTTCTAGCATTGTACCTCGAGAATGTGTTGAAGTAACACAAAAGCACTCGGTACTTCATTCTTTTTTTTTCTCTGTGGCCTTAGTTTCCCATATTGCCACACGTTATCAAATGACGTATAAGCATGCATATATATATATATATATATATATAATGACATGTTTTTTTTGTAAAGAACCGGCTGACAAAATATCTCAATCGTACTACTGTATATATACATATATATATATATATATATATATATATATATATATATATATATATATATATATATATATATATATGTATATATATATATATATATATATATATATATATATATATATATATATATATATATATATATATACACACACACACATTCACACAGACTATACATGCCAATAGCACAAGATCAAGTCCTTTACATATAAATATGAAGAAAATTAGTCACCTATCACGGACGACCACAGTTCGAACCCTTCAAAAAATATTTTCACATAGTCTCGCTTACATTTAGACACTTATCACTATCTTCAATATCACTTGTAGTGTTTTAACTCATACCCTGTGACACTTCAGAGCAATTTTATAAGCAGAAAAGGTAAAGTAATGAAAAAGTATTATGCAATCTCACAGTTCACATTTGTAAGTTCAAACAAAACTCAGCTAAGACCGTGAGAATTGTTGCATATCATATGCATTGAAACCAATCCAGAAAACTACGTCCAGGAACTTTCATTTTCAACAAATTTAGATTTCAGAAATAGTGCCCAAATTATTTATCTAACGATTTTTTAACTTCCCGTAATGTAATTTCATACCTCTTTTCAATCTGGCAACAAGCAGTACTATGAAATATGAGTGATGAGCTTAACTTCTCTGTCAACGCAGCCAAGATGATACAGGTCTGAACGCGTTTAGTACTCGTTGTAATGTACACGTTTCAGCCTTACTGTTATGAATTACTAAAAGTACTACTACTAATAACAAAGGCAGAGGTAGCTCTGAACTGAAACAGCATCAACTCTTTCATTCAGAGTTTAATTATTCCTAAGTAATGGAAATACCGTAAAATATCACAATATACATAAGTGTTGTTGTTTCATGAGTGAAATTAAAGTGACATCGATTTATTATCTATTTGGAAAAGGAAATATATATTTATCTGTTCCTCATTTATTGTTCGTTTATTTATTCATTTATTTATTTATAAAACTAATTCATTATTAACTTAGTTAATATACATATACCTATCTATCTCTATCTATCTATCTATATACCTGTATATATATGTGGATATTTATGTATATATGTGTGCATATTATATATATATATATATATATATATATATATATATATATATATATATATATATATATATATATATATATATATATATATATGTATATGTATATGTATATGTATATATATATATATATATATATATATATATATATATATATATATATATATATATATATATATATATATATATATATATATATATATATATATATATATATATATATATATATATCTTACTTGTATTATTACTTGTTTCTTCACCTGACTCATGGGTGTGTACTCTGCACAGATTAGCGCAAATTTAAAGTGGGTAAATATCGTTCCACCTTCTGAACATAGCGCCCCCTGATTATTTCCGCCCCCCTAAAAGTCAGCAGCGCCCCCTAGGGGGCGGTAGCGCCCAGGTTAAGAATCACTGCATTAGATGATTGCATCAGCAAGCTTATAGAGGTAGCACAACCATTTTGTCCAGACAGTAATTCTGGCTTGGATGTTGGTAAGTCTTCTCATCTGGGGTTGGAGGATCACTGGTCAGTCTCTTGAGATCCTCTGTTCTATTCTGTTCCGTTAGGACAGGAGGTACAGTCCAATCTTCTCTGGAGACTTGACTAGGGAAACTTCACCAGGGGAACCTCTCAACTTCCATCTCTAATCATGCAACTTTTCTCATGTGTCAAAGGAGGGGTGGGGCTTCACCTGGGCTACCTAGTTGCATCAGGTGTCTTGTCAGTAGACAGAATGCATCTTCATCAACATTTTGGATATAACAGCATCCCAAGTACATTTGAGGAAAAACTTAGTGTTGATGAGCAATAATACCATCACAGTAGCTTACATTAACAAGCAAGGAGGCATGATTTCCCTACCTCTTTACATCAGAGCAGCAAATCACTCCTTAGAGCTGTCAGCCTGCTACATCCGGGGAAGCCTACTCCTTTCTCCCATTCGATCTAATTTGCTGGCTAATCAATCAAGTGTTGATCATGGCAGGTCTCTAATAAACCCGATTACTCCTGGATGGCCACAAGTCAAGTGATATCCAGATCTGTTATTTTCTTTAATGACAATTGCGAACTTTCTTGTTGATCTTCACCAAGAAGCACCTCTCAGTCAGGACTGTGGAAGCTACTGCTCATCCTTGAGCATTATCTTCTGACTGAAGAGCATAAAAATCTCTTCCTTATGGGAGTTGTCTATGCTTGTGAAGAGTTTTGAGCAGTCTTGTCCACCCTATGACCTCAGGCCCTTGGAGTGGGATGTGACACTCATACCAGGTGCCTGGTATGAGCTTTTGAGAAAGACACCACACAAAGTTGTAACTCTCAGGAGTGTCATTTTGCCTGCAGTAGTTTTGGCAAAGAGTTGGTGAGTGGCACAGACTCTTATTTATCCCCGTAGGTTGGAAAAAGGTTTCATAGTTTTGTGCTGAAATTTTTGACCATGCAAGCTTGAGGATGGTGAATCTAAGGTGCTGAAATTTGTGACCATGCAAGCTGGGGGATCGTGAATCTAAGGTGCTGAAATTTGTGACCATGCAAGCTGGGGGATCGTGAATGTAAGGTGCTGAAATTTGTGACCATGCAAGCGGGGGGATGGTGAATCTAAGGTCCTGAAATTTGTGACCATGCAAGCTGGGGGATCGTGAATCTAAGGTGCTGAAATTTGTGACCATGCAAGCTGGGGGATGGTGAATCTAAGGTGCTGAAATTTGTGACCATGCAAGCTGGGGGATCGTGAATCTAAGGTGCTGAAATTTGTGACCATGCAAGCTGGGGGATCGTGAATCTAAGGTGCTGAAATTTGTGACCATGCAAGCTGGGGGATGGTGAATCTAAGGTGCTGAAATTTGTGACCATGCAAGCTGGGGGATCGTGAATCTAAGGTGCTGAAATTTGTGACCATGCAAGCTGGGGGATCGTGAATCTAAGGTGCTGAAATTTGTGACCATGCAAGCGGGGGGATGGTGAATCTAATGTTAACCTATTATTCATATACCTGGTATATGATTCTTACTGATATCCCCTTTGCAGGTAGAGTTTATTTTGCATAATACGGTACAGTACAATTCATTGTACAACCCAGGCGCTATCAATTTATGATTCTTATGGTTAACAGATAGGGGGTAATAGTGTCCTAGCTTCACTTCTCCACAGATCAAGCCTGGAAAACTTTCAAGAAGTTACAGAACCTTCCAATTTTGATTCCAATGGGTCTCCGAAGCAGTGTCTCTCCCTAATTAAAGAACGTAGGTTTGTAGGTCATATAGGAACAAATAACAAGTTTTAGAAGTACAGTAATTGGGGATGTAGAAAACCCCATAGGGTAACGGTTTACGGCAATCAGCCGTGCTAAGATACACACAGCATGCTAGAAAATTGTGATATGCAAGAAGACAGCAGGCTACTAATAGAACGGTAAGACAATACCTATCTATTTATGTAGTCAAACCATCTGGTTGCAAGGTAGGGCTATCAGTATGTGTTGATAGCTAGGAGAAGGGGTGCAAGTCTCTTGGCGCCTCCGGAATGCGCCGGCAGACCAGCGGAACGCCGGAGGCCGCTCCAGCAGAGTTTCTGGCATTAGGGAAGACAAATAGATTAGTCAAGAGTAATGCCAGGATGGCGGCCGCCGGTAAAACGGCGGCACGCCGGCGGGAGGCGGCGGCTCCGGCAGCCGAAGGTTGCCGGCTTGGTGACAGGGACAAGGGTGAGCTACAGCAGAACCGGACTGCCGGCAATGGATGCCGCCACGCCGGGGGTCGGTCCGATGGACGGACGACCGAAGGAAGGAGGTATGAGGGTAGGCCATCGGCTGCACGCCGACGGGAGGCGGAAGCCCTCCGGCACACGGAGGGCTGTCGGCCACGGGGGGCAAGGAAGGAGTCACCAAGGGGGGAGGTCGGTATCGCCGACAGAAGAGGCGGCAAGGGACCGGCACCAGGACAGTGAAAGAGACAGAAGGAGGGATGTAGGAGTACGGACACGAACCCCAAGGCATCCCACCTGAATGGGTGTACCCATGATAGAGGCTAGCCCTATCACCCAGTGGCAGGGAGCTGCAGGCGGCCGGGAGCCAGTGTAGCCCAAGGGAGGGCTAGGGAACACTCAAGAGGGGGAGAACATCTGCGGACAAAACGCATCCAGTGGCTAACCCCATAGGACACTATGAAGGGTATATGTACCAGAGCGGACTGCACACAGGGACTCAAGGAAGCCATATCACGCCACCCTAAGGAGGAGTTGTAGGACAGGGGACAGATAGGTATAGGCTAACCTAAGTATAGGCTAGGCCATACAAGAGATAGGTGGGGAGGGGAGAAGAAGAAGGGTCTTCCATAGGGGAGGTTCTGTACCAAAACGGCCACCAAGGAAGGGAGGACGCTCCCTAGCCTTAGGTAGGCAGCCTGGCTGAGAACGGTGCATGGGTACCGTTTTAAGCAAGGCACAGAACTAGCTCCCCCCAAGCCTAACCTAGAGCAGGGATATTACGCCCTGAACCAGGAAGGTAGGAAGATGTATCGCTATTGCAGGGAAGGTCAGGAATCTAGCCTCAGCAATAGAGGAAGGGCAGGCCGTTCCTCATTCTTGGACGCAACCCTAAGGGGGGATCATTCCCTTAGGGAGGACAGAGAAGCGATAGGTACTCTGATATGAGCTTGATCCCCTTACGTGGTAGGGGGAGCAAAGCTACACAGAGGGAATGCCCTAAGGCAGGGGGTGAAGGGAGCATATAGGGGTCCTACATTTAGGTTAGGTTAGAAAGGCACACTATCAAACCTATCCCCTATATGGTCCCTGAAGGCGAAAACACTTGCATCACAGTAAACAGTATCATAAAATAATGCCACTATCTTCATAACTAAACCTAGGATCACTGTAATATATCATGCATGAACACTGATGATAGGCACTCTGGCCTAGGGGCTAGGCTAGCGATCTGGTATGGGTCAGGCGATGACCGATAAAAGAGCGTCAAAACACGATATATAAAGTTCCTAGCTATGAAGACTAAATAACTAATAGTATCGATTAGTTAATAAGGCCGGAGAAGCTGTTGAGGCTAGCTAAATAAGGCATGCAAGAGAACAGCGACGCCATAAAATGGCATGTCCGGTAGCAGCACAGCTCTGCCAAAAAACATAAAATATCTCGAAAAGTAAAAGTTACTTTAGGGTCAGAGCTTATTTAAACAATACTGGAACCTGGTACTCAACTTTCCAGAAGAAGGCGAGGCCGAGGGTAGAGACATGGCTAAGATGCAAGTCGATAAAGTAAGCACAGGGAAAATCCGTCTTAGAAAGGCAAGCTACTATGCGAAGGATGAGGACGGACGTGACGTCATTTAGCAATGGCGCCCATTTGTTTACATCTCGATTACCAAAAGTAGCCACGGACGAGATTAGCTGTGGAACGGCTCCCCAGCTATTCTCCGCCCCTACACATCGAAGTGTTAACTCTATGTGGGGAGCAGATAGCTATGTGGCGCGTTAATACATGAGTCCCCTGTTGATATACGATGTCTTAAAGGGAAACCTTTAGGATACTCGCTCCAGAAGTTAGAATTCTGTGATAACCTGTGGTTAAATTCTCTGGGAATATCTAGTAGTTATTTACCCAAGGAAGCTACCAAAAAGGAACCTTCCATCAGGACGCCATGGCTTGAGCCCAAAAAACTCGTTTTTTTTTTTTAAAACCTCGGGTCGTGTACGAC
>NC_090732.1:135917529-135932170 GCF_036898095.1 Palaemon carinicauda | reverse complement strand
ATACATCCCACCCACCTTCGCTTTGGTCTCCTTCTCCTTCTCATTCCCTGTACCTCCATTTCCATTACTCTCCTCCCAATATACTGTTCATCTCTTCTTATGACATGACCTCAGTCTACTTTCTTGGATCTTATCTGATAGTTTTCTAACTCCTGTGGTACCCCTAATTACCTCATTCCATATCTTATCTCTTCTTGTCACCCCACACATCCATCTCAACATTCTAATCTCTGACACATCCATCTTCTTCTCTTCTGTCTTCTTTATTGCCCACGTCTCCGCTCCATACATCATTGCCAGTCTCACAACTGTCCTGTGTACTTTACCTTTCAACTTAACCCCTATTCTTCTGTCGCATAGTACTCCACGCACTTTTTTCCAATTCTTCCATCCTACTTGTATTCTGTGGTTTATTTCTGCCCCCAGATCACCATCCTCTGTAACTGTTGATCCTAAATACCTGAAATTTTAACTCTTTTCAATTTCTCTCCTTGTAAACTAACTTTTCCATTCTCGCCATTATTCAATCTCAAATACTCTGTCTTTTTTCCTGCTGATCTTCAATCCCCTATTTTCCATTTCTCTTCTCCACTCCTCCAGTTTCTCTTCTACTACCTCTTGCCTAGTGCTACACAGTATAACATCATCAGCAAAACGCATATACCAAGGAGACTGATCTCTAATACTTCATCCATGACCAGATCAAATAGGTAAGGGCTCAATGCAGACCCCTGATGTAGTCCCACATTTACTGGGAAACTTTCTGTTAGGCCCTATACTGCTCTTAAAAGTTGCTTCTGCCCTTTCATACATATCTTGGGTGATTCTTACGTATTTCTCAGGGACTCCCTTTTCTCTCATATATCTCCTGAGCTCCCGACGTGGTACTCGATCGTATCCCTTCTCCATGTCAATAAAGACTATATGTAATCCTTCTTCCTGGCATGAATCCAAATTGTTCCTCACCAATTGTTGTTTCATCTCCGAGTCTCTTCTCAATGATCTTCTCCCATATTTTCATAGTATGGCTTATCAGCTTTATGCCTGTAGTTGCCACATTCCTGGATGTCTCCCTTCCCCTTATAGATGGGAATGATTAGGCTTCTTCTCCATTCCTCTGGCATCTTTTCCTGATTGAAGATCTTCTGTGTCAGGTCCCACCAGATATCTATGCCTTCCTCTCCAAGACTTTTCAATACCTCTACTGGTATATTATTCGATCCTGCAGCTTTACTATTTTTCATCTTCTTTACTGTTTGTTCTACTTCTCTTCTAGTCACTCCTATGGTAACTGTCTCGTTTGGGAGTCCATCTTCAAATACTGTTCTTGGGTTCTCATTCAGAAGTCCTTCAAAATAAGTTTCCCACCTTCTTTTAATTTCACTCATTGCTATCTTTTATTTGCCTTATATGTGTCAGGTCTTTGGATGCAGCATCTCGGGCCTAAGCAATTCGTATATTTTCTTCTCTCCTTCTGGTGTTTCCATCTCTTTATAAATTTCATTTAATGCCCCTGCCTTTGCCTTTGCTACTGCTCTTCTTGCTTCTTTCTTTGCTTGTTTATATTTTTCTTTAGCCTGCTCTTGTCCTGATAGATCTGCCTTCTTCTTGGCTTCTTTCTTGGTTTATACCCATTCTTGTACCTCATCATTCCACCACCACGATTCTTTATCATTTGGGGGTCTTCTTCCTAATCCTAATGACTTTCCAAGTACTTCCTCACCGATCCTTAGAATCACTTTACTATTCTCGGTCCACCATTCTTGTACATCCTCATGTAACCTTATTTCTTCCAGCACTCTTTCCTTAAACAAGACTCTCAGTTCTTCCTCTTTCAATTTCCATCACTTAATCTTTGGGTACATTCTCGCCTTTTTACTTCTCCTACAATTCCTTAGTCTGCAATCAATTACCATAGTAAAGTTAATGTTAATGGAGTCCTATCAAATGAATTTCCAGTGAACAGCGGAGTACTTCAAGGAAATGTGTTGTCACCTATATGTTTATCCTCCTCATGGATTTTGTAATGCATAGAACAGTTGGAAATGGTGGAGAAGGATTAGACTGGATTGGTAATAGGAAATTAGCTGACCTAGAGTATGCTGATGTTGCTGTCCTTATTAGCAGAACACCACAGGATTTACAATACTTGCTTACCGGAATGTATGAAATATCACACGAGGTTGGGCTGAAGATAAATAGAAGAAAGACAGAGATGATGAGAAAGGAATATGCAATGAATGATGAAATATCATTGGAAGGAGAAAGGATTAATGAGGTAGAATCATTTAAATATCTAGGAACTATTATCTCTAATACAGTCTTTAGAATTGGAGTTTAATGAAAGATTGAAAAAAGCAAATCAGATAATGGCTAGGTTAAATAAATTTTGGAAATAAATCGCCTATAATTACTCATAAAAATCAGGCTATACAGTATATCAGTCTAGTGAGATCAGTGTTACTCTATGGACACGAGTTGTGGTATGACAATGAAACAATATCCAACAGATTTTGTAGATTTGAGAACAAAGCCCTTGCCAGGGGTATGGGGAACTAACAACTATTATTTCTATACAAGTAGTCGTCGCCTTACGGACGAGATAGGAACCGAGAGACACGTCGTAAGATGATCTGGACGAATGTCGAACTAAAAAAGTGAAGTTTCCATAGATTTATTATGCTAGTGATGATTTGGCAATCATCTAAGTCATATTTCATCAATATTCTCTTACTATACAGTAATACCTTGAGATACAAGTTTAATCCGTTCCGGGACCGAGCTCGCATATCAATTTGCTTATATATCATAAGAATTTTTCCCATAAAAGGTCTGGGAACCAATCTGCGGGATGCCATAGCAAAGCTATTGGAGTCATTGATAAGATCCTGCTTATCCTGACTTGGCTGAGGATTTTTTCACCAGACTGAATGGGGGGGAAAAACAAGGCACACCTCTAGGCCGCCCCACCGATCTTGGAATACATCTTGTTGGAGGGCCTGGGGAATGGTCGAGTGGGAGCCTGAAGATCAGGGCCGCTGCGAGCATAACCACAGTCGGGGACCCCACAAAGTTAAGACTTTGTTGGCTACAAGATGATTCCAAGACACTAGGAGCCCACTATCTGGGTGGTTTTGCAAGCACATTCCTATACCAGGAATGACGCGAGCAGATGGGGGCAACTAGTTGTCCTCTGTCCATCTAAGGCTTTGTACTGCTAGATGGTTCTCTAAGAGAAGTGAATGCTGGTAACTTTCTGAATCGGGCAACAGACGAGGATGGAATGGTATGGCATATGCACCCCCCCCCCCCTCTCTCTTTTGATGCATGATAGAGAGCATCAGGTCCAGAGGGAAGACAAGAAGACAGGCCTCTTTGCAGAAGCTCTCATCTGCCACCCATCGTTCATCGGATTGTCCAGCGGTGAGGGGGGGGGAGTGCATAGCAATAAACACACCTCAAGATGATGTTGAGACGTGTAACCAATTGCACGTTCTTGCAACGAAGGGGAACAGCCTGTTCTCCCTCCAACTGCCACTAATCCAGTGTGGTTGGCCGAATAAGACCGATACCAAACGGTAAACCAGTTAATCAGTACAGCTTATGTTATAATAGCGAATCTCCATAGAGATCCCTTTCCGGATAAGAGACTGTACGGTAATCACCGAGCGCCTCCAACCAAACCCAAGAGGGGATTGAGACGTATCTTCAATCTATTGTTGGGGGGGTAAAGAGCATAAGTCTACTACGGAGTAGTAACACCGAACCATACGCATGACAAACATATATAGCGTAGTTCGACTTAAAAGTCGTATCCGGAACTGTTGGAGAACGTTGGAAACGTTTGTAACGGAGGTTTCTCCTTCTTAAGACAAAAAACGTTCGTAGTTCTCCGTCGCCGATCGGTAAACTAGCATTTATATTAAATGTTCCCTACTAGGGAACAGATATGCTTATGAGAAGTTTTGTAGGAGACTAAGACTTCCAATCGGGGAGAAAGGAAAAATATGCCTATAAGGAGGCAGAACGTAAATGCCGTATGTCTGGCTACAGAAAAGTAGCCAAGCAATGTACTGAATACCTGGTTTCAGTAAGGGATATAAATATACAACTTGAAAGAACGGAGTTCTAATTGGAAGATGTATATAGCCTTATTGGCAGAAAGATCGCTTGCACGCATATATGCACTTGTCCATTTGCGTTAGTGCATGCGTATTCTCTTCCTCCAGGAAACGTTTGCAACGAATCCGGTTGCGGGATAATGTATGCGAGACGAATCGCAACATTATTGCCGAAAGAGTTTTGATCATTGACTAACTGTAATATTTTCTTGAATGAGAGCGAACATGTTCTCGCACAAAATATACAGTTATAGAGGCGATCATTTCCCTTTTGGTTTACCCCTCCTCTTTACGTGAGGGCTAGCCAGTGTTCATTACACCGAAACAGATGTCTGTTTACCTGTGGGAGGGGTTTGAAACATTCGTAACGTAATGAAAAGATGCCCACTCTGTTGCTATGGTTCTTCAACGTCAGCTAACAATGTTCCTTCGGAACTAATTGTTCGAAACAATAACCCTGTAAGGATAGAATAAAAAAAAATCTCGAAAGATTATCATGTAAAACAGCAAGTCGTTATACCCAGGGTATAATGACGGGGGAGGTTGCCTCCATCAAACGGTAGAACCGAGTTTAAGACAATAACCTCGCGGTTTTGTCTTGGCTAGAGTGCATGCTACGGGCAGGCTTACGGCCTTCATGAAGATTTAACAACAATTGAAGTTTTTTAAAAACTTCTCAGGCACGAGGTCTCCCGAAAAAGGGTGAAGTCTCGTATGTGGGGGTTTGCTTCAAGAAGGCCAGACATAATTGCCATCAACCGCTTACTTAAAGGGGTTGCCATCGAACGCTTTCTCGATAGTGAGAAACTACCGTCTAAATCAGGCAAGGCCTGACAGGGGAAATGAACTGCAATGCAAAGAATTTTCATTCCCCGCTCATTTCCATCTGCTAACCAAACCACTCGAAGTGGGAAGGTGGAGGAAAGATGACGGTGGTTTGTCCGAAAACGAAAGGATCGGTGCTGGCGAAACCAGACTAGCTGATATAGTAATCAGCTGGGAGTGTAGAGTGACGTATTAAGTCACACACTTGGAAGACCCATCCCGTGGTGGGGAGGGGTCGACCACAGAGTTTTCAGAAAACTCTGGATCGCGGAAACAGAGATTCGGATGAGAAACTAGGGGTTCTCAATCTATTTGTGAATTCCTTTCTCACGACCTTAAGGGATGTTGTGCCGAGAACCCGCAGGAACTCTGTCGCTGATTCCTCATGGAATTTCCAGGAATCGTGAAACGTGACCAAGACCCAAAGGAACTGTGTCATAGTTATCTGTAGAGATTCATAAACCCTTAGGCAGCAGGCATCCCTCTGTCATCAGAGTAAAACTCTGATGACGATGGGCGCGTGAACAATTCACGGGACGAGAGTTCGAAAACTCTGTCATTTAGAATAAACCTCTTGTGCAATCGTGAACACATTGTCATATAAGTAAGGCTATGATCATGTAAACCTAAAGGTTCAGCATGAACTGTGTTGTGATACCCCGAAGGATCATAAGAGTTGTTCGAGCACTTCAACTGATTACGTGCACCTCGTTCGTGCGCGCCAAGATGGTTGTGAGTGCGAGCAAATATGGTCGTGCGCGTGCGCCAATACAGTCGTGCACTCCAATCCGATCATGTGCGCACGCCAATATGGTCGTGCGCCCCTATCCAATCGTGTGCGCTGCTCTTGCGCCGAACTGTGGTAAGCGGAAGGGAGCTCATGCGCGTGCCCTTCCCGATTGCGCATAAGGTTGCTTGCGCCGCAGTGTGTTGTTCGCGCGCATGGCGAGCAACAGGATGTTCGCGCATATGGCGCGCCATGATCGCCATTTTGCTTGCGCGCGAGAGCTCTCAGGTTTGTGAGAGAACTCACTGCTACACTCACCCGAAGGTTCACGATAGCTTATGTTGTGTTGAGCGCGAACGATCAACACAACGAGAGTTTGAAAACTCTCTGTCATAAAAAGAATGATTCAGGTCACGAGAACCCGAAAGTTCAGCGTGAACTGTGTTGCACAAACCCGAAGGGTCAGCGCAACGAGAAACCAAAGTTTCCCTGTCACAAAACACCGAAGTGTCAGTGATTAAAGTTACGAGAGCCCTAGGGTTCTGCGTAACTAATTTTACGAGACCCCGAAGGTCAGCGTAACGAGAAACCAAAGTTTCCCTGTCACAAAACACCGAAGTGTCAGTGATTAAAGTTACGAGAGCCCTAGGGTTCAACGTAACTGATGTTACGAGACCCCGAAGGGTCAGCGTAACGAGAAACCGCAGTTTCCCTATTACAACACACCGGAGTGTTAGAGTGTGACTAAAGTTACGAGAGCCCAAGGGTTCAGCGTAACTAGTGTTACGAGAGCCCAAGGGTTCAGCGTAACTAATGTTACGAGAGCCCAAGGGTTCAGCGTAACTAATGTTACGAGAGCCCAAGGGTTTAGCGTAACTAATGTTACGAAACCCCGAAGGGTCAGCGCAACGAGAAACCGAAGTTTCCCTTGTCACAAAACACCGAAGTGTCAGAGTGACTAAAGTTACGAGGGCCCAAGGGTTCTGCATAACTAATGTTACGAGACCCCGAAGGATCAGCGTAACGAGGAACCGAGGTTCCTCTGTCACGAGACCCCGAAAGGTCAGCGTGATTGATGGCACAAGTTCCCGAAGGCTCAACGTTACCATCGTTACGAGAGCCCGAAGGATCAGCGTAACTAAAATTCGAAGGTTTCGAGCGGAGCCCCGAAGGACTCCTACTGTCATGAAACACCGCAGGATCAACATGACGAAGGTTCAAGATAACAACTCCGCATAAAAGGTTTGTTCTCCGAAGGATAATGTCGCTTAAGAGAAGGCTCTCGCTCCGCCCCTGAAGGAGAACCATAAGCGTAACTGGGGACCGCCGATGCCCAGAGACGGTCTTCTCTCGAGGACGAGAGACTTGTTCCCCCGAAGGGATAACCTGCCTCTGAGAAAGCTCTGCCACCGCCACTGGTGGATCAGCAAGATCCTATAAGTTATTTCTCGCGAACGAGAGGGAAGTTCTCCCGAAGGAGATCGCCAAAGACAAGCTTTCTCCCAGCTCTATGGGAAAAAAGCGTAGGCTTAATAATCTCTCTCTCGCAAACGAGAGTGAAGTCCTCCCGAAGAAGGAGATCGCCAAAGACAAGCTTTCTCCCAGCTCTATGGGAAAAAAGCGTAGGCTTAATAATCTCTCTCTCCCAAACGAGAGTGAAGTCCTCCCGAAGAAGGACATCGCCTAAAACAAGCTTTCTCCCAGCTCTTTGGGAAAAAAGTGTAGGCGGAAGAACTCTCTCTCGCGATCGAGAGAGAAGTCCTCCCAAAGGAGGACATCGTCTAAGGCAAGCTTTCTCCCAACTCTAAGGGAAAAAAGCGTAGGCGTAAAAATCTCTCTCACGAACGAGAGAGAAGTCCTCCCGCAAGAGGACATAGCCTAAGTAAAGCTTTCTCCCAGCTCTATGGGAAAAAAGCATAGGCGTAAACAAAAAGAGAGGAGAGAGAGAGAGAGAGAGAGAGAGAGAGAGAGAGAGAGAGAGAGAGAGAGAGAGAGAGAGTGTTCCCCTCAGAGGAGGAACTTCAAGTTGAAGGTTGACAGCGAATGCTACCTCGTAATGAGGGCAGCTCACAAGCTACACATGGAGCGCAGGATAACGAACAGGGCGGCCGTTGCACTCGGCCTTGTGTTCTACGTCGCTGTTACCTGTGAAAAAAAAAAAAAAGGAAGTTGTTATCAATTACAATTCATGCTCCGTAGCGCAAAATACACTACTGTATTCAGGGAATAAGTCACCTCCTTGTAAGATAATTCCTCGAAAGGGAGCTGAACTGTTATACACTTAAATTCTGTAACGAAACAAACACACGGCAGTGTTGCGAACCTGCCGCCCATCAGTTCCAGGGAAGGGCAGCAATGACAAATCACTACGGCGGAGGCAGTTGGATACGATGTCAACAGCAATTAAAGTTACACAGTATCTAACAACGTATATTTCCATTTATACACATATACACTCAAATATATGTAGGATAAATGAAAACACACAAGAAAAAAAAAAAAAATAAAGAATAAACAGAAAAACATCAAGGCCAGTCTTTGAGGGAGAGAAGGGCAGCATGCCCGTCCTCTACCGAGCCAAAAAGTAAAGTGGTTACTCAGCCGAGAGGTGTGAGTGAGCGGGGTAGCCAGTCTACCCCACCCGCTGACTAGCGGATGGGGTAGTTATCCCTCACTTAATTATCATGGCTCATCTTTCAGCTGCGCCGAAAGTAATACCCTAATAAATAGCAAAGGTTTGTATCTGTGTCGGAGCAAACGGATTTTGAGCGAAGCGAAAAATCGATTTTTGGGTGAGGATAGCCATGTCGTCCTGATGGACCCACCCTCCTTTTCTATAGAAAAGGCCTTGGCAGGATCCCTCCCGAAACTACTATATCTGTAGCACCATGCTCAATGCTACAAAGAATGAGCGCCATCTTGGATACAGCGCTATCTAGATACTCAATAGTAGTATGGGAGGAAGGGTAACCTTGATAACGGCTCCCCTTCTATTTTTGCCACTCTTCCCCCTCAAAGCAAAAACGCTATTCGGGGTGAAGATTGCTATGTGTCGTATCAATATATACATCCCCCTGATATATGCGATATCCTTAAGAGAAATTTTAAGGATATTCGCGCCAGGAGTTAGAATTCTGAAGACCTAAAGGTTAATTCTCTGGGAATATCTGTGGCCAAATATCCCTTAGAAAGCTACCTATAGGAACCTTCCATCAGTACAACATGGCTATCTCACCCAAAAATAGATTTTTCGCTTCGCTCAAAATCCATTTTGTATTCTATTTTCTTTTTTGGGAGAATTTCAATAATCAATAATTCCTTTGTTTTACTTTTGTTAGGCATCAGGTGATCTCAGTCACACAACTATATTACAATTAAGCAAAAATACGAATAATACGGTGTTGTTTACATAATTTTCTGAATCCATTCAAAATATCTTCAGAATGAATATTACATCAGCACCAATATGTTATAGAATATCAAAGTTTTCATACAGTTCGTTTATGACGCCATCAGACTTCTTTTCTTAAATTTATGGTAAGAAGTACTATTTTCATAGAAACCGATACCACTGAAACACTTTATATCGTTATTCAAAGTTTTGATGATGAGATTAATAAGATTACTCGGTAACACCAAATAGGAAATCATTCGGTTTGTCAGTGCGTCTTACGCCAGAAATATGATGTCGCAGGGCATGTGACATGAACTCGACAAAGAATGTCTTGCGATATATGTAAAACCCCTTTCTTTTTTCGTGCAAGAAGTGAAAGAAAATACTAACCAAGCAAAAGTATTTCCTTTTTATAATGTAAAAGAAAATATATTTCCCAGAAAATATTTATCAGCTTAGTGCACTTTCATTAGATAAATATCAATCCATTACCCCGAGATTAAATAAAACTAGCAAAGTCAAATTTACGCTAAGTAGTACTCACAACCGATACAGACCCATGAAATACTTTGTATCATTACTTGATATTTTGATAATAGGAATGCTAATACTAATCGTTAGACTATTGGAAGGAAATCCCGCTTATCTCCGCTCAATTTCCGCCGGTAGTAAGACATCACCAGACATATATGAACATGAGATATTGAACCTTTTCTTATTGTATTTTTACTGAAAATGGATATGATATATTATCAATAAAAGAAAAAACTAACTTATCAAGATAAATCAGTTCATTTTCATCCAAGAAAATCAATTATTTCCAAGGAAATATTTGTCCTATTAAGAGTGCTATTTCCGACACACTTGTGACATCATCACGGTGAAAAAAGTGGTCGTAAAGTCGAACAGTCATAAGTCACATAGGTTTTAAGTCGACGGCTACCTATACTAAGCAGTGGGGACCCCTTCCCTCAAATAGAAATATATACGCTACAGTATGTACACCAAATTCCCACTCGAATAAGACAGTGCTCTAGCACTATATACTATTCTGCATATCTACTGTGCAAATTTTACGCTTTAGTCATGTTTAGTTATCGTCTGCCACTTTATGCATCATTCAGTATAACCATAATACAAAAATTACAAATATATAAACATAGACAAAAAATATGATTAATATAACTTAAAGAAATGCAACATACGTTTTTTTCGGACTCAATCAAAAAATGAAGGAAATTAAATTCTTTCATAGCCCTGATCAAAGAAAATGGCACATTTAAAGTTTATGGGAGAATACTATAACTATCTTTACCTTAAATTCCTGAAGAAAAATAAAAAAATTTACGTAAAATGGTCATAAATGGGGTGTGAAAGGGACCAGAAGTCAATGGGAAAATGCATGGTTACTAATCTGGTACAAGGTTTTTACGATCACATGCCCTAGCAGTCATCAACCAATCATTGGCAATGGGCCCAACTGCAAGGCACTCAATTACCATTATTGGCAGTAGACCTAGCCTTTTGTTAAATAGCAAGACTGCAAGGCAGCAGCTGTCCTTTGTGTCGCTTTCTATAATGCACAGGACATACAATGGTAATATCCTCATACCTGCACCATAGGGAAAGTCAAAACATCATAAATTCCAAATGGATGTCAGGTATATATTACCAAATAATTATGTATTTCAATTCTAGAATGACCAACAATGAATAGTCTGGAGGTTAGATTTGGCATTTATAAAATGGAAGGTTTATATTTGTGAACATCCTTAAAATGTATCACTTCAAAACAAACCAAAAGAGTATTAAAGATTAGCACAAAATCTTCACACTTCTACATTCAATGTTATATCAATAAGCAACCTAAAATTGTAGGGCTATATGCAAGCAATGAAAACAACATTAGTGTACCTTCATCAAGATGCTTCTCTATAGAGGTAGGGAGCTTTGACGAAGGTTCTAGCTCAGGAGGGTGCTGGTAACAAGCCAATGACTCGAGGCCACCTGTCTGTCTAGCCTTAACAGCATCCCCAACCACCTGTAGAGTTAATTTTCTAGTTTATTAGTTAGCAGCCAACACCTAAAGCACATGCCAGTTACTGAATTCAAATGCAGATTAAGTATATCCTATTTTATAGCAATGTTAAAAGCAACCAAACTTATATGGGTGAAAATACATAGCACACTTTATCTATAAATATTAAAGAAATACAAAACAATATATTTCTAAAAATTTCTCTTTACATTTTGTCAAGTTTTAAGCAGTCCCTAACACTTAAGTATGTAGATATGGTTTCTCATTTCTCTGTCAATAAACCTACTAAATAAGTTTTCAATCCTATTCTATACACAACCAACGGAAGATTTTTATCAATCATGGTGCAATAGCAGAAATATATCAAATTTAAAAGTATTTTCCATTTTTCCTAGTTATAATGTACAAACTTGAGTCCTTTACAATAGGGAATAACTTCAGCACATGCTGGAACGGTTATTGAACTCATTAACAAAGTAAATAAGATGTGGTGAGCATGGGCGAGTAGCCCAGCCATCCAAGTGTCAAGGCTTTTTCCCTTTTGACTGTTGGCTCAGAGCTGAGAGGGTGGTTAAAAGTTTATCTTAAAATTAAAGAAATAAATTTTGTATAGCTATGTAAAATAAAAATTACTGTTAAAATTTGTTTTCGTTTTGTACATCTACCCTATACAAACAATTCATTATTTAAAATAGGGACTCACTTATTTGTTGGTAGAAAGTTCCCCTAATACCAAACTGGTTGGTTCTTTTTCTTATCTGAAATATGCAAGTCTCCCTGGTCCTGAACAGTTTAAAGGTTTATGGGCCGCCCATAAACGGCAAAGGCAAGGGAAAGTGACAATGCCCTATCAAGCAGGACAATGCCATAGAGAATGACCATACAGTATATGCATATGATCAGCTCTAAAGCCCCCTATCCACCCAAGCTAGGACCAAGGAGTGACGGCAATGACTGCTGATGACTCAGCATATAAACCCATAGGTTCCCCAAAAACCACCATCCTTACCTCAAAGGATGGTGAGGTTGTAGTGAACAAAGGAACTAACGAGTCTGAGCAAGACTCGAACTCCAGTCTGGAAATCACCAGTCAGGGACGTTACCACATCAGCCACCATGACTCCAGTAACCTCCTATACCCCCATCATAGGGATGGGTAAGCTGATAGGGCCAGGCTTGTACTTGGTTTATGCCTGGTTCGTGGACAATGAAGGAATCCTACTCCCCTCAAGGAGAGATACATTCCAGAATGAAATGCCTGGGGTAAGATGACCCATGGGTTGGTATTCCTTCCACCATCTTCCCCTTGTTAAGGGATGATGCCTAAAGACTACTACTGTACTTATAAATCTAGTCTAATAAGATGGTGCTCATATATGTTGCTTACTGCTGTCAATGTCACATCCTGCAAGGCAGTGTACAACTGACCATCCCTAATAAAGGGAAAGGAAAGAAAAAGCAGACAAGCCTGTCATTCTATTCTTCCTTCCAGACTCACCTTTACATGCTGCCATCGACAAGATGCTTTCTGTCCCATTTAGGAGATGAGCTGGTAATGCAACTAGGGTAATTGAGCAGCCACCACAGGAACAACTAGGCTAATTGAGCAGCCACCACAACAAGTACAAAAGTGTCAAGAAACTTGTGAGTATAGACCGGTAAGTAAAAGGCTGTGAAGGTTGTTTGGTGTTTCCAAACTCCTGCCTTCAACACCTGTACCGATGCGTTTCGGAATGTCAGAGTTACCTCTCAACAAAAATATTTAGACAATCGGGAAACCAAAGCATTCCTCCTCTTCAAAATCAAGTTAGTCTACTAGTTTGCAGACTGATTTAAAGGTCTAAAGGTCACTCATGAATAGCAGAGGCAAGGGACAGGACAATGTCTTAAGAGATTGATTGACTTACCTTCAACTGTTGTACACGTCGTAGATTATGCAAATCTACAAAAAAAGTTTACCAAACAACAGCAAAACATTATCAGCAAATGAAAATGATAGCAAGCAAACATAAAATATAACTATATTTTAGATTTAACATAAATATCTACAGCATTACACAAGCTCCACAGAAATACTCTCAGCGTACGAAAACTAAATAATAATATCATATGAATTTTTACAACAATGTAGGTCTTGAGATGACTTCAAAAACTTCCATGAAGTCAGGGACAGACAACATTGCTTAGTTTCAGATATAAAAGGTTGATATGTAGGAACACAGCTTCTAACGTTGAAACAAGACAAATTTTTTAACTTCTTTATCTTCTTCAAGATATTCTATCATTGTGTGTAGTCACTAATTTTCAGTTTCAGAGGGTGTAGCTGAAAAATGTCCCCAAACACCAGCAGTGTAATAGTCTCGTCTGCTTTTCTCCTGCTCGTCACCTGTCCTTTACTGGTATATAAGCAGAACCAAAACTCCCGAATGTTCCTGACAGACGAGAAGCGCCCAGGACTACCATTACGCAACATGATGGAGTGCCAGGGACTCTCTTTTCGAATCTTCTTGTTGGCGCCGAAGCAGAATCTAGAACTCTTGTTCCAGAACACAACGATATTAGTGTCATAAATTGCCTTAACATATACAATAAAATGAAGTTTTATTTTTACATTAACATAAATGAAATAAAATGAATTGTTTTATCTTTACATCAACATACATGAAAAAATAACTGATTTTCACAAGTTTTGTAATACAACAAATATATATAAATCTAACGTACATATAACACTGACCACATACGCATACAGTACGGTCAGCGCCCAAGAACCCTTTCCATCAAGCTGGGACAGGGAGGACCAGACAATGGCTGCTGATGACTCAGTAGGTAGACATATAGACTCAACCTAAAACTTCCATCCCTTGCTCACAAGGATGGAGAGGTTGCATACACTACTAGAAACTATAGGGCTTAATCAGGTCTCGAACCCCTGACCAACAGACTGCCAGGCAGGGACATTTCGAACATGTTACCACAAAAGATCACAGCCTTCCCACCAGACAGCACAGTCGTACTTGCAAAGTAAATTACCGCACCTGCTTACTGGTCAAACCACATGACATCTTGTACGATAACCATAGCAGAAGACTCCATGGGCATCAACCCAGGGACCAAGAACAATGAGCCTACTAACTTTGAGTCTCTCCAATGGGAGGAAACTGTGCACACACTGAAAATTCAACTTTGAGAAGTCATAACGCAACAGACTCCTGGACGTAGAACCTTCGCTGCCTCAGGAGCCAATTCAGGGCCAATTAGTAAGATCAGCCGTGGCAATTCCATAGAAGGCTTATACCCTTGAGGGGCAGACAAGTACTGATTAATGACTGAAGTTCTACCAGAAAGCTGTACCAAGGTCGCCTCACCCAGTTCCTTACAATCACGAACAAGTGCAAGAACTACCACAAAGGAATGCGAAGACTTATGTTTCTACAAGGCCCCGGTAACATACCTGTCGGGCAAAAGAATCCAGGGTACCCTCTTACTTTGCAGAAGTTGAGGGTTCAGTAGGCTGCTCCAGAGGGATACTCTCT
>NC_090732.1:135895029-135910029 GCF_036898095.1 Palaemon carinicauda | reverse complement strand
GTTGACCTGAAGTTCTTTAGATGGTAACTTAAGGCTAGGACTCTCCCAATACCACCTCGTCAGGGTATGGGGACGCGACAGTATTAACTTAATACTAGGAACACAAGGGAACATGGTTTACCGGCAGAGGTTTGAGGTCAGCTGTGCAGAGAACCCAGGATGCTGCTTTCTCCAAGAGAGGGGAGGATGAAGAAAAGAATAAGGGCCAGGCATACCTTTTCATTCATGCAGACTAAAACTGGGTAACAATTCCCTCAACCCTCTGCTACTTGTCCATTAAGGAGCCTGAGGTTTAAACCAGCTATTGTGCAGCCACCACAGGGCCGATAGAGTACGTATCGAGCCTCCTGTGGATCACGTCTTACAGGTAGTGGGCTGTGAAGGTCGTTTGACGCTTCCACACCCCTGCTTGCAGAACTTGCGTCACTGAAAAGTTTTTCTTGAAGGCCAGGGAGGTAGCTACTCCACTGACATCATGAGCTCTAGGGCGACGTGACGGAGGAGGGTCAGGATTCAAGGACAGATGGATGGCCTTTCGAATCCATGCTGAGATGGTGTTCTTGGTAACCCTCCCCTTCGTTCTCCCAGTGCTGACAAACAAAGCCTGCACTTGGGGACGAACTGCAGCTGTTCTCTTCAGGTATAGCCTCAGACTCCTTACTGGGCACAGTAGGAGATGGCCTGGGTCATCTGTTACGGAACGAAGACTCGAAATCCGGAAGGACTCGATGCGAGGGTCCGGCACTCCCGGATTCGGAGTCTCAGCAATAAACTCAGGGACGAAGCTGAACGTTACCCCCCCCCCATCCCCTTGAATGGGCGATGTCATACAAGAGACCATGAAGTTCGTTAACTCGCTTGGCTGACGCCAAAGATAGTAGGAACACCGTCTTCCAAGTCAGGTGGCGATCTGAAGCCTGGCGTAATGGTTCGTAGGGAGGTCCCTTAGAGACCAAAGGACTCGAACCACGTTCCATGGAGGAGGTCTCACTTCCGACTGAGGGCAGGAAAGTTCATAACTACGTATGAGTAGGGAAAGTTTTAGCGAAGAAGAAATTTCCACTCCTTTGAGCCTGAAGGCTAGACTTAAGGCTGAGCGATAGCCTTTCACTGCCGAGAATGAAAGGCGCATTTCTTCTCGCAAATACACGAAGAACTACGCTATTGCTGGAATAGTGGCATCAAGTGGAGAGATACCCCTTCCACGACACCAACCACAGAAAACTCTCCACTTCGCCTGGTAGACTCCTGTGGATGACTTTCACAGGTGTCCAGACATCCTTTCCGCAACTTGTTGCGAAAATCCTCTCTGCGAGGAGATGCTGGATAGTCTCCAGGCGTGAAGCCGAAGCGAAGCTACGGCTTTGTGAAAGATGTTGGTGTGTGGTTGTTTGAGTAGCTCGTGTCGTGGAGGGAGTTCTCTCGGAGGCTCCGTAAGGAGTTGCAGAAGGTCCAGGAACCATTCCGCGTGATGCCACAGCGGAGCTATGAGAGTCATCGAGAGGTTGACCGATAGTCTGGTTTTGTTGAGTACCCTCCTCATCAGACAGAACGGGGGAAAGGCGTATACTTCGATGTTGTCCCACCGTTGTTGGAAAGCATCTTGCCAGAGAGCCTTGGGGTCCGGGACTGGGGAACAGTACAGCGGCAGTTTGAAATTCGACGCTGTCGCGAACAAATCCACAATCGGGGAACCCCACAAAGTTAGGACTTTGTTGGCTACTTGACGATCCAAAGACCACTCGGTACTCACTATCTGAGACACTCTGCTCAGACTGTCGGCGAGCACATTCCTTTTGCCCGGAATGAAGCGAGCCAAAAGTGGAATCGAGTGGACTTCGGTCCATCTCAGTATCTCTACTGCAAGATGGGATAGCTGTTCTGAAAAGGTACCTCCCTGCTTGTTGATGTAAGCCACTACTGTGGTGTTGTCACTCATCACCACCACAGAGTGATCCGCCAGGTGCTGTTGGAACTGTTGAAGGCCCAGAAAAACGGCCTTCATTTCTAGCAGATTTATATGGGGGCACTTTTCTGATTCTGACCACAGGCCTGAGGTCCTGTGGTTCAGAACGTGAACCCCCCACCCTTTCTTTGAGGCATCCGAAAACAGCATCAAATCCGGGAGGACGACGAGAAGATCCACTCCCTTTTGTAGGTTCTCGTCTGCCACCCACCACTGAAGGTCCGTCCGTTCCGCGAGACCCATAGGGATCGAGACGTCCGGGGAATCGTGTCCTTGACTCCACCGGGACTTGAGTTGCCATTGCAGAGATCTCATTCCGAGGCGACCGTTGGGAACTAGACGGACCGAGGATGAGAGATGGCCGAGGAGACGTAACCACGATTGGGTTGGGAGTTCGTCTCGTCTGAGGAAAGGACTTGCGACCTTCCTCAGCCTTGCTATCCTGTCGTCTGATGGAAAGGCTCAGTGGAGATTGGTGTCCAATATCATGCCTAGATATACCAGTCTTTGGGAAGGAAGCAGAGAAGACTTCTCGAGATTTACCATGATCCCTAGATCTTGGCAAATTCCTAGAAGTTTGTCTCGGTGTCGAAGAAGGGTTGACTCCGAGTCTGCTAAGATCAGCCAGTCATCCAGATAACGGAGGAGACGGATGCCGATCTTGTGTGCCCACGAAGATATCAGGGTGAACACTCTGGTGAAAACCTGAGGTGCTGTGGAGAGACCGAAGCACAGCACCTTGAACTGGTAGATCTTGTTGTCTAGGCTGAATCCTTGAAGACGGATGGATTGGGATCTGGAAGTACACGTCCTTCAGATCCAGTGTGCACATGAAGTCTCGCGGTCTCACTGCGAGTCTGACCGTGTCTGCCGTCTCCATGCTGAACGGGGTCTGCTTGACAAACCTGTTCAGAGCTAAGAGGTCGATGACTGGTCTCCAGCCTCCAGACGCCTTCCCTACAAGAAAGAGTCGACTGTAGAAGCCTGGGGACCCGTCGACGACCTCTTGGAGAGCATCCTTCTTCAACATGGTCTCGACTTCTCCCCAAAGGGCTTGCCCTCTTGCAGATCCCATGGCAAGAGAGCTCAACGACACTGGATTCGCTGTCAAGGGAGGAAGAGATGTTATGAACGGGACGCGATATCCTTGACTGATCACGGAGATCGTCCAGGAATCGGCCCCGAGTTGCTTCCACCTGTTCGCGCAACTTTGGAGGCATCCCCCCACAGGTGTACATGCGGGGGGGACTGCCAATCCTAGCATTTGCGGCCTCGGCCACTCCCCCTAGGATTCTTACCTCCCCTGGAGGACTTCATGCCTCTCCTGTCCTTGACAGGAAAGGGCTGTTTGGACACCGCTGCCTTTGCTGCTACTGCCGGTTTTGTCGTCTTTGCAGAGCGAGGTTGTTGAGGTGCTGAAGGCTTATAGGGCTTTGATGTAAAGCCCTCCACCTCTCAGCCGCCTGCTCTATATCTTTCGGCTCAAACAGACTACTCCCCAAAAGGGAGGAATGTCTGAGCTTACTGACCTCGGTGTTGGGGACCTTCAAGTTGAATCTTTCAGACATCGTATCACGGCGTTTCAGGATAGTGTTAGCCCACAAGTTCAAGACTTGGTGGGCCAGAAACTCGATGGTACGAGTGCCTGAAAGAAGGAAGGTCTCCAAGGCCTTCCTGGTACTCTCCTTAGACAAGTCTTCGGATCGTATCAGGATGCCAAGAGATCCTAGCCAGATATCCAGCCACGAAGTGGCCTGTATGGCACACTTCGCTACCTTCTCCTGGCAGAGAATCTCCGAGGCCGAGAACGTCACTGGCCGGTTGGAGTCTCTCGAGAGGGACTCCCCTGGAGAGCTCTTCCGAGTGGTGGAGGGGAAGAGCTAAACAGGACTCCTCGACGACTTCGAAGTACCTCCTCTGGTGGACACAGTGGTGGTAGGAGTTTGTTTCCGGTGCTGGAACGGCTGGAGGAGGCTAGCTCGGAGAGCTGGCTCTCGACCTTATCTCTGGCACTCTTGACCCCCTGGGACCAGGGCAAAGCTGCACTGGTTTTAGGGGGCTTTTGAGTACCAAAGACTCGGTCCAGTTAAGGTTCCTCATCAGTCAAAACTTGCCAAAAGGCATGCTCCGACTCCTGCGGTTCTCCTTCTGATGGACTAGCAGCAAGGTCTCCAGTCCCCAAAGGCTCTTCTTGGGGGGACTCGTGGACGTTCTCCGCGGGCTTAGCTGGTTCTGGTCTGATCCTCGAAGAAGATTTCGGAACCGTCTTGAAGTCCTTCGACTTCCTCCTGGGAGGGATGCAGGATTCCAATAAAGATGGTGGGGGGCTCTTCTCCGCCTCCACCCGAGGAGACTTCTCGGCGCGAGGTGGGGTTTCTCCCATTGGTGCGATGGGAGAACGCCTCACCTCACGAGAATCCCCTGAGGACAGAAAACCCTCGTCCACAGGGGATGGAGAGAAAGTCTGGGGAGGGGTGGGAGCCTTCCTCGACGGCTTCCGAGGAACCAGTTTCGCCCTTGGAGAAGTAACCACGTCGTCCACTCCTCTCTTCCTCTTCAGGTGGCCGAGATAGCCACTGATTTGAGGCCTAGTTCAGAGAAAGCGGGCTTGAAAGCCTGTGCAACCGCTCTGATCAAGGGCCCAAACCAGGGCAGCCGACTGACAGCAGCGCTGCCAGAGACACCCTCTGGAGGGAAGGGGATCGTAAGATCCCTAGGAGTGGAAACTACAACCGGGTCTGCCTGAAAGGAAGAAGCTGTAGAATAAAAGTTCCTGGACCTGTCCGCAGATTTTCCTCCCTCCGTTGGGCGCGCTGTCCTGCGCTTACGGGGGGGGGGGGGGGGGGGGGGGGGGGGGACAAGATGGAGATGACCTGACTGTACGTCGTCTGCAGGATCCTGTGTGGGAACGTGCTGTGGGTCGCACGTGAGCGATGGCGCGTAGGCGCGGGAGCTCGTGGGTGCACAGGCGTCAGGGCGCGTGGGCGCGTAGGTGACGGGGTGCGTTGGCGCGCGTTCCGGAGACCTCTAATGGAGTGCAGCCACAGGATGTTGAAGGGCCCGTAAGGGCGAAGCCGTAAGGCGCGTGCGTGCAGAGGGAATATCCCTAGCGCGCGGGGCGCGCAGGAGGGCGCTCATCAGGAACAGAAGTTCTGGCAGTGGGCGCGTGGGTGCGCGATGGAGACTGCGGGCGATGGCGCGTAGGCAAAGGATGGCGAGCAGGTGAGGTCTGATGGCGAGTCGGCGATCGTGGAGGAGAGCGCTGGCGAGCAGGAGAGGAAGGAAACTTCTCTTTGGAGCCCTGATCCGAAGATCGAGGGCGAGCAGGCGAGCGATGACGAGCAGGCAAGCGTTGGCGAGCAGGAGAGTGCTGGCGCACAGGAGATCGCTGACGAGCAGGAGAGCGCTGACGAACAGGAGACCGAGGGCGTCCATGGCGTGTATCAGGCCGAGGGCGCACAGAGGTCCGTTGGCGAGCAGGAGATCGTGGGCGCGTAATCTCTGGAACTGCAGGACGAACAGATCGTGGGCGTGCAGGAGAGTGCTGGCGAGATGAGACAGCGACCGGAGAGCGCTTGCGCGCAGTAGTGGGCTGGCACGCAGGCGAACGTTGGCGCACAGGGGAAACCTGGCGTTTAAGGGACTTACACACAATGTGTGAAAGCCCCTTTTGCCACGAAGGGACCGGTGCCCCTGTGAAAATGGGATGGGTGGGCGCCCACAGCACGTCAGCAGCCAGGAAAGGTGAAGGCAGGTCAGCAGGTCTGGCAGGCATAGGAGATCGCGAACGATCTGCGGAGAGATCCAGGTCCAAGGAAGTAGCAGAACGGAAGCTGAAGGACGAGGTTTCCCTGCGGGGGACTGCGAGGATGAAGATCCGAAGAGGCGCCTCCTAACACCCTTGTGAGGAGAAGGAAGACCTCGGCGACGAAGAGGAAGGCGAGTCTTACGTCGGATACGTCCTCTGGGAGCAGCAGGCAAACCATCGGCAGTCCTCCGAAGAGGAGTCTCTGTCAGTGAACTCCCTCGTGGGGGAGAATCACCCGCAGGAGACACCGTTGGACTTAGTTCCTCCCTCGAAGGATGTTCGGAAGGGGGAGCTAAGCCTTCAGCTACAACAGGAGCAGGGGTATGAACACTCATTGGAAGCGTCTGCCACAACAGCCTCGACAATAGACAGAGGGTCAACCTCTGCTACTGCTGGTGACTGTTTGACAGCTGCTCCCAACCTGACCATGTCAAACAGGGCTTCCTTGGAGGGCGAACCCTGAAGCCCCAAGGAAGCCCAAAGCTGCAAAAGATCATCATTATTTACATCAGGAAATAATTAAATCCTCCCCGGGGGAGGAGGAGGAGCTGCCTCGCTATGGGAGGCAACTCCCTCTCCCAAACCCCGAAATCGGTCAACAACAGTACGGCCTACGCTACTACTCGACGGCCTCTCGCGAGTGGGAGCTTCGGAGGAGGTTTGGGCTACGGAAGAAGAGTCCTGAGGATTTTCCTTCTTCAAAGAAACCTTCGAAGGAAAAATATCCCGTTTGGACTTCTTCTGGCGCCGAGAAAACCTCTCCCACTGGGAGGTAGGCCACTCCCTACATTCCATACATACGTTATCACTTTCACACCGCTGACCCCTACAATAAGGGCATAAGGTGTGAGGATCCGTCTCGATAGAAGACATGAAGGTCCCACAAGGGCGGTCAGGTAACCCAGGGCACTTCCACATTGTAGAGGCCAACTTCACAACACTCTAGAAAAGAGAAAGCAAAAGCAATGATTAATGGCTGTCGTGTAGGCGAGGGTGACAGCGGACACGTCTGTCTAGCACCCGAGCCGTAAGCAAAGTGAGCTTACAACACAGGTGTGTGAGGGGGGAGGTTAGCTAACTACCCTCCCTACACCCCCCCCCCCTAACCAGCGGTGGGGTAGTAATCCTTCGTTAAATTTGTATGGCTCGTCCTTTCAGCTACGCCGAAAGTAATTACCCACTTTAAATAGCGTGATTTGTATTCCAGTTACGGAACAATTAAGTATTAAAGTTTTCTGTCATCTATAAATCTGTTTTGTAAAGTTAAGTGTTTACATTTTCTGCCTCTTGTACGTAAACATTTTCCGCGGTTTTCATCCTCCTCTACTGGCCCGCACTTCGCTCTCGGACATCGCCTCACTCCAAAGGTAAGGTTCCGCATTTTTGTTACTGTATTTTTACTGTTTGCTCTAATTGAACTCTTCTTTTTCAGATTATCAATGTTAATTTATTAATATATGTGGTGCACATCCTTTTTATAATCATTTAAAGTGGCGTTTTTCTAGGGTCTGGAACGAATTAGGCTATTTACATGTAAAAGGCGACTTGCTACACGAAAAAATCACTTTACGAAAGCCCTTTCAGAACCAATTATCTATGTGTTGCGAGGCATCACTGTATTTCTTTACTCACGACATTCAAGTATACGAGACTTGACGCTCCTAATACCATTTGTATACAGTATACTGTATTCTTTGATGCAATACCCACGTGAATATTTCTCATTTTCTCAAGCTTAAAGTCATTTCCACCAACTTATGCTTGAGGGTGCACTCAGGCACACTGTTCTATCTAGTTTCTCTTCGTCTTGTTTTATTAAAGTTTTTATAGTTTATATAGGAAATATTTATTTTAATGTTACTATTCTTAAAATATTTTATTTTTCCTTATTTCCTTTCCTCGCTGGGCTATTTTCCCTGTTGGGGCCCCTAGGCTTATAGCATCCTGCTTTTGCAACTAGGGTTGTAGCTTAGCATATAATAATAATAATATTACATTTTAATGTATTCCCATAAAGTACTATTTATTCTTTCCTTCACTTTATCTTACTAATTGTTCGTCATCTGTTTTTTCCTGTTATTGCCATATTGCATTCAGTTTTGATATATCATATACTTGCTTTGAACGAGTTTACCCTACGAGTTTACCCTTCAAGTTTACCCTTCAAGTTTACCCTTCAAGTTTACTTTACAGATGCCATACTGTTACACCGGTGTTTCCGTTAACCAATCCCGTAACCGTACGTATGGAAACTTATATGGAGGGGGGTTATATTTCCCACTTCCTTTGTTTTCACTTCAAGTACTTTGCTTCAGGCCTTTCCAAATCCTTTTTACGTGTGTCATCAAGCGTAGGTAACAAGTTTCTAAAATTGTATAGGCCTAATGGTGAAGCAAGAACCATTAGTTATTCAAAAAAAATATACCGTGAATAATCACTCAAGAAATAATAATCAATCATTGATGTTATCGTGCGCAGCTCAAAATTACCTTTTGCAAGTGCATACAAAGCTTGATGTATTTATTTTTTTCCCAAGCGAAGCGAGCGCACGGGGAACCAAGAACCATTAGATTTAGGGTGAAACATTTTCAAAAGAAAATATTTGTTTTTCCATAGTAAATACAGTAATGTGATTTCACCGAATTTGACTTCATATCAATTATACAGAAGTAGTCAAACTGGTTGTTCTGTTTGTTTGCGGTTGAAATGAAGGTCAAATTCGGTTAAATCAAATTATTTACTACAGGAAAACATATTTCTGTTTGAAATATTTCCCCGTCCGTAAATATAATTTTACCCATTGCTACATAGTGTCAACAACGAATTGTGTATACACGAGAATTGTTACAGATGGTTTCAAAACACTGGAGCCAAGATGTAATGTATATCTAATGTAGATTCGAGTGCTTTCAAAAATGCAGTACCGAGACTTTACAACAAGCTCCCACTAGACACCAGAAAGACTTGATATAAAGGCTTCAAAGAAGCTGAAGACTTTCTTGTCTTACAAGGGAACCTTTGTATATCAGAGGCCAGTTCCTCCGCGTTGTTTAAAAATGGACACCGACTGGTAACTTAAACTTTCCCCAGTATTATTTTACTGTATTACAGGGCAATGTAACCTAGGAAAAGATACTTTTTCTTATAGAAAAAATTACGCTCTCTTCGAAAATGACACTCGTTGCCGTCGCAAATGAATAATTTCAGAAATATATATATATGTTTATATCCTACGATAATGGGGGACCCCCAGTGGGAACACGGGGTTTTGGGTGGGGAAAACATACTGGGGAAACGATATATAAACGAAAAACAAGCCTTTTCTTCTCTATACATTACCTTGGATGTACTGTATAATAAACGGAAGAAAAGACAAAACAGTATAACTGGATAAACTTTGGAGGTGCCGTTGCAAAGGCTATGTCTCATAAAAAAATACGGTAACCAGAGCTGCCAACGTGTGATGTAGATCAAATATTAGCGCAACATGCTAACATTAGCAATGTTTTTCATTTAATTTTTCTAATTCTACTTACCGGTTGTAGTCGCTCCCATTTGTTCTTTTGTACATAGCAGGTTTCGACCTTCTGCGCAAAAACCCTGCCTCCCAGCGCAGAGACTCTTCGTCCACCAATAGGATTTCTTCTTCTCTAATCGTGAAATGTAACTATTCATCTTCTCCACCAGCTCTGTCCAAGTCTATTACTTGATCAGTTATGTAATACCCTCGTATACATATTACGTTTGACCCCAGTATTACTCGTTTTATTATCCGATACCTTATAAAATCACCTCATTTTACATACCCATCAAATATTATTATTTATCATAGACTCCATTTTATGTTTCTATTTTACTTTTATACATTTTGTTATTACCTTGTTACTCCCAGATTTCACATAAATACTTGCTCTGGACAAGTTTCCCATTCTGTTCATTCATGTTTACTCTCTAAACTCCGTTGCTTTTCCGTTAACCAATCACGAACCCATACGTATTGAAAGTTTGCACAGGGGGGTTAATATTTCCCTACCCCCACCTTCCAACAAACCCTTTTCCGTGGAAACCTTTGCCCAAGTAAGGTCTTTGTTAGTTCAAGTGATGACTTTTTGCGTATTTTACAATCGAAGTTTTAGAAAATTGTAACGACTTCAGTAATCCATATTTGAAAGTATTTTAGTGAATTCCAATGTTGATAATTTTCTTAAATCTCGTAATGTAATATACCAACTTTTACCGTGTTCCAAGTGCATTACAAAACTAAAGCAAAGCAGGTAAGACGCCACAGACTCACAGTCACAACACCACCCCTGACCCACAAGTTACGTCGTCACGGTCATAAAAGTAAGTCATTAATTTCTTTAACTTTAATGTGTTAGTTTTTACTATATTTTGTTAAGAGTGCAAAGCTCAACATTACCTTTTGCCAGTGCATACGATCTTTATGTTTTATTTTCCTGTGATCGTAAGCGAGGAACAAGAACCATTATATTCAACGTTGCTAAAGTTAGCATAACATTACAAATGTCAGCGTGCGCAGCTCAACATTACCGCTTGCCAGTACATACGAGCTTGATGTTTTATTTTCATGCGAGCAAAACGAGCTAATGGCGGAACAAGAACCATTATATATAATGTTATCGTAACAGTGCTAACGCTATCGTAATGTGAGTGAAGTGATACGGATTAACATATATATAACAAAGGGCATTATATTGGGTTTGTGACCTGGGAACTTCTAGGTTAGGTTAGGTGGGTTTGTTAGGTTCTGTACCCTTTTTGTACTTTTTTATATATTGTGTAAAGGGTATATAGAAAATTTTTCTAAAATACACATGATAATATTACCGTAGCATTGCTAACGTTAGCAATGCCACAGTAACGTTGGTAACACTGTGTATCATTGGTAACGTTGCTTATACCGTTCTCAGTACATACGCGAGTGAAGTGACACGGAATTTGAACAAGTAATTAAATTTAAGCATTTTAACAAAATATATATAATAAGACATTATATTTAAACATTTTAACAGAAAATATATGTTTTCCTGTAGAAAATAACGTGATTTATCAGATTTTCACCTTCATTTCATACGTAATAACAGCAGCCAGTTCAGCTACTCAAAGTTAGTCGAATCGGTTGTTCTGTTGGTTTGAGGTTGAAATGAAGGTCAAATTCGGTCAAATCATGTTATTGGGTAGTTTGTAGCGCTACGGCCAAGCGTCCTAATTTGCTTATTATCGCTCCGACTGTTATCTTGTATAGAATAAAAACGTTTGGAAATGGTCTACAGATCTTAAATATGTTGTGTAAGGGGGGGTCCGGAGGGGCGCAGCCCCCCTGGGTAAGGACATGGCTTTTAGCATAGGTTAGGTGGGTTTTTTAAGTTAGCTTCTCCCGTCATACTCGTAGGTAAGGAAACTGTTGTGTAAGGAGACGGGGGGGGGGGGGGGGGGGGGGGGAAGCACCCCTGGGTAAGGATACGGCTTTTAGCATAGGTTAGGTGGGTTTTTTAACTTAGCTTCTCCCGCCAAAATCGTTTTTAGTACGACGGACACAGTTCAGAATATTCCCGTTTTCTACGGGATCTGGCCGTCACCCTACAAACGCTCCATGTTATTTACTACAGGAAAACATATTTTCTGTTCGAAATCAGAATCTGTAATACAGTAAAACTGGTTTCATTGTAGTGTATTACAGGGCGATGTAACCTAGGAAAACAACTACTTTTTCTTATAGAAAAAATTACGCTCTCTTCGAAAATGACACTCGCTCCCGTCGCAAATGAATAGTTTTAGAAATATATATACATCTATATCCTCCGATAATGGGGGACCCCCAGTGGGAACTCGGGGTTTAGGGTGGGGAAAACATACTGGGGAATCGATATATAAACGTAAAACAAGCCTCTTCTTCTCTATTCATTACCTTCTTGAAATTATAATAACCGGAGGAAAATACAAAACAGTATATCTGAATAAACATTGGAGGTGCCGTTGCAAAGATTGTGTCATGAAAAAATACAGTAACCAATGCTGCCAACGTCAGATGTAGATTAAATGTTATTTTGTGACCTGTCATACTACTAGGCTAGGTTAGGTGGGTTTGTTAGGTTCTGTGCCCTTTTTGTACTTTTTATATATTGGGTAAAACTTATATGGAGAAATTATTTAAAATTCGTATGGAAATATCTATCATTGCTATCGTTAGTAATGTCAGCGTGCCGTTGGTAACTCTGTGTACCATACGTCAACTTAGGTAACACTGTGTATTATTGGTAACGTTGCTAATGTTATTGTTCGCAGTACATTCGTAAGAGAAGTGACACCGTGCAACTTAAAGTTAGCCGAATTGGTTGATCTGTTTATTTCCGCTTGAAATGAACAGCAAATTCGGTTAAATCACGTTATTTACTGTAGGAAAACATATTTTCTGTTCGAAATCTCACCCTGTAATACAATAAAAAATTACCGTAAAACTTTACCCTTTTCCCCCAACTTAACCGACAAGCCGTGTCCTTACCTACTTACCTAAAAGGGGTCTAACGCACCCCTGCGACCCCAATTACACTGCAGTATTCTGTTAGACATAACAATATAGGTGGCCGCTAACATACATACACCCCCGGGTTGTGTTCTTAGCCTAATTCGACATTAGGTACAGTATCGACATGATAGCTATACACTATGTTACATAAATCATGAGGCTAGGGAGCTTATGCTCATGGGCGCCTCAGTATCTTTTTCACTCACTATTGGTCCACCTTGGGTATTGTTACCGATATTACCGTGTTCAAAATACGGTAATAAGATTATAAAAGTAGTAGCATTTTCAAAGTATGAATAAAGTGTAAATAAAACAGTGGACAATTGAGTTGTAGCTATAGGGCAAATCCATAGACAGGCTTTAATAAAGTTACTCTTTAATAAAGTAATAAAGTAAATGCGCATTTAACCAGTACTTCACTGAAAGCTTTATGAACTTACCACATTGTGTTACTATGCTCTATCAGTCACAATATCTTCAGTGTGACTTGAGGTTTCACGGAACACACATGACAGTTACTGGCCCTTATTTCTTATACATTATACAGTTTATTATACAGGGATTTAAACAACTACAACGGTTAGTAGTTTCGTAAACAAACACAGCTGACGACTCGATGATCAAATGAGAGACCATAGCGATTTTCTATGTATAATATACACGTTTACTTACCATATTTAAAATTATAACCTTTTTCAGCTGTATTAATCTCATCAAATTACAATTTATTTTAGTATCTTTGTTAGAATTATAGTCCAGACTTACCACCACTATTGCGTTTGGTTTGGAGTACCGCGGGAATAACAACCTATGAAAGTAAGTCACAATCGATCACGCATAACTTCATTGATTTTTAATTGGTTCTAAATTTAATAACCCTAAGGCATTTGGTAACTAATTTCAAAATCAAATAAAACACAGAAAATCCCCAGCTATCTAGGGCCTATGAATCATATATACTATAAATTACGTTGTTACACAAATTTTGGCAATTCTAATAATGATTAAAGGTCATTAAATCCTACCGAAGCACGAGCTCAGTTTCTGCTATTGACCTTGAATTTTTTTTTCAAAGCATGTTTGTTTAATATGATAAGGAGTACTACTGATGGTCACTAAGATTGTAGTACTTTGAAAGAACACTTGTAATATAACGCACCTTGATAACGTGCACTGAAAATTGCAAAACAAGTTTGATTTGCGAACTTTTAAAAAATTATTGTAGCGTTATTCCCTTCCAAAGAGTCCAAGGAACTGCCACCACAAGGAGTTGGAGGGGATTCGGTAAAGTCCAAAATATATCCTGCCCACAGGGTCTCCCCAGTTGCCTCATCCTTATGCAGCTGCCGTTCCCGGATGGAAGTTCTGTACGGCACCAGTTCATAATAATATATTATATTTTCAGCTTTATATACCAAACCACAACTAAATTCTTAGCTTCTGAAATATATATGAAATACATTAGTGTTTCATATATGAATAATATAATAATTACAATGCATTTATCTAATCATAAAAATCCAAATTTTAGTACTACTCGGCATATTTTGATGTGCGAGTTCCTGTCTGGCGTATCGCACGACTTACATTTTGAATGATTTCAACTAGTTTTCCGATCTTTAATAGAGAAGAATTAATATTTTTTATTGGTGAATTCATCATGCAAAGCCTATAACTGTACTCTCAAGCTTAAAAATTAAATCATGATGAGTTTATTTGCATGCTACAGATATTTCGGAGAGGAAACTTTGACTTAAAAGTATCAAGAGGTCTTTTAATGACTTGCGTCCACTTCCTTGGGGGCCAAGATTTTTGGAGAATTTTTCAGTGACTCTCAATCAGTTTCATAAGTATTCCTTCTTAAATAAATGTCAGATTTCAACATGTGTTCTAATGCTTAAGTAACAGCATCTGTCTCAGTAAAATATTAATTAAAGAGAAAACAACGAAAGGACTTAGCGACGCTAAAAAAAGAAAGTATCTTAGATAAATTATTATGGATTGAGCGAAAAAAAAACCAAGTCTAGGATTACCAAGGGAAAATTAGACCATTTCACTTCTTCTAACCGTTAAGTGCTGTCATTTAAAACAATGATGACAGATACTTATACGTCACGTTTACACAAGGTTATAGAAGCGAAGTAATACAAAGTACATCACATTCACTACATTTCTTTGAAAATCTTGAAATGTACGAGTTTGTAATACAATGTCTGCTCTATGGCATAACTGATAATTAAAACTATTATTATTATTATTATTATTATTATTATTATTATTATTATTATCATCATCATTTATGAGTGCGGATTATTAAGAAAATCACTTTGACGTCGTGAAGAGTAAGGAGGGGTTTATGAAAATAAAAACTAGCTAAAAATTTAGGACCTGGTTGCATGGAACCGACAAAGACCAATTCTAATAATTTCAGTTCTGGGGAAAAAAATATTTATTTTCGTTTTAAGTTACTAAGACTGATAGACCTAAAGTAACCCAAACGATACTTTCTGTCTTCTGATAGGTGCTGATTGTGAGGCTCACACACACACAATACATATATATATATATATATATATATATATATATATATATATATATATATATATATATATATATATATATATATATATATATATATATATATATATATATATATATATATATATATATTGTGTGTGT